>NC_039243.1:25731434-25956434 GCF_003368295.1 Carassius auratus | reverse complement strand
TACTGACTGATGATTCAGAGAGAGAGAGAGAGAGAGAGAGAGAGATCTAAACAAATGAAAACCAATTCAAACCATTTTGCAAACCCGTTTGGCCAGTTCACTGAAAAGAAATAACCGACTGAAAATAATGATTAATTGGTGGTTAAGTCAACAAAAATATGGGACACATAATGACCATTTCTCAGGCCAGTCGGAGCATTCTGCAGGCGCCACTGAACTGCCTGCTCCAAAGAGATTCTCAGTTCCTTGAATCAGTGAGCTGTTGACTTGAGAACCCCTTGGATGAATTGTTAGCAAAAAGCTCCGCATTTTTCAGGGAGTTTGAGGTGGCTGCTCACTGGTTCAAGTTAAAAGGGCCCAAATCAAATGCTATCATCACTGGATCATTGCAAGTTGGACTCATTTGGTCTGATTAGTGAACTAAAAATAATCAATGATTCAAAATCTGACTCAAAGAATGATTTGTTTATGAAACTAACATATATAATACCAAGGCAAGGCTCTGTTTGTTTTAGTTTATACATGCATGCACAGTAAACTAAAGGGACCAGTTTTGAGTTTAGCTCAACAGAACTAAGCCAGGATGTAATGGGCCAAAGTGAGCCAGCAGTGCACAGTCAGGCCTTTCATCCTCCTCCTGACTGATCCGATCCAGCTGAAGGATTGCAAAAAAAATGCTTAATTTGGAAACTCATTGCAGTCATTTAAATGTTAATGGGCTTTTCTTATTTTAAAATCACCTCACTAACTGTATTATTGTGCAAATGAGCCTTCTCTCTCTCTCTCTTTCTCTCTCCCTCTATCACTCTTGCCTCTTATCAATCCTCTCTTAAGTGCTGAAACGTTTACTTGTTGGCCCATAATTGGATTTTTCTTTTCTTTTTTTTCTGACTGAGGAACAGCAGGTGTGAAGGTTCTCCTCCAGTATGAGTTTTTGGTGGAATGTTATTCTCTGTGGCAGGACACATTGTTTGTTTTATATTGTTGTGCTGTCTGATGGCGGCCCGGGAGAGATTCAGTGTGCAGACGAGCGCATACATCACCCGAAGCAGTCAGCTTAATCAATATCTAACCAATCAATTTAAATATCAGGAGGTCTGGACTTCGTGTAAGTTCCTGCTACGGGAATCAACAAATCCTTTGTGGAGATTAGAAAAGAGGTAACCAAAGAAACATTACTTATGGTATCATGCTGGTAGCACATTTGACTTATTCTGCAATGCACATTTTAATGCCAGGATTTCTTTTTTTAAACTTTTGTCTTTTGTGTTAGATAAAGGGGTGGAGATCAGGTCCAATCACAAGATGAACATAAACTCACATCACATTTATTCATGTGAGAGAAAACGAATACTGGTTTTAAATCAATTTTATTTGAGTAGAATATCTCAATAGAGATCGCTAAACTACAACTTATGTTTGTCTCATCAGTGAGTTTTTCATAATGTAAAAGAGTGCCTGCACATTGTTGCCAGATTGGGAAGATTAAGTTAACCACTGGGCAGGAAATCGATTTAAGGGAAAAGCTCTGATTTAAACTCTTAACATTTGGCAAACTCATCCAAGCATTCAGAGGCTTGTTTCCAATCCAAGATAAAGCAAATGGCAAATTAAAATGAAATGTTTTCAGGATAAATAGCTAGTGGGCAAATATCTCAGACAATACTGTTTAAAAATTCAAGAAAAACAGAGATCGTGATCACAATTAAAATAAAAGTTATCATTCAGCCCTATTAGTGTATCACAGTTTCCACAAAAACATTAAGCCGCAAAACTATTAAAAAATATTAAAGAAATGTTTCTTGAGCACCATTATTAGATTTACTTCTGAAGGATCATGTGACACAGAAGACTGGAGCAATGGCTCCAAAACCAAGAAAGTAAAAAAAGCTATCCTCATGTTAAATACTCATGTTTGACATTCAAGAATGTTGATCTTGTATAATTTAGTATGTGCTGAAGTGTGTGGTTTTCAAGCCCATACACACTGACCCACTTTGACTGTGGTGTCCAGCACGTGAGAGCAAAAGGAAAAAGAGAAAGTAATTCTATGTACAGGTCACTGAGGAAAAATTATGTGCCTTTCAGCGTTATTTTCCAATTTAATTTAATTCTGTCCACTTTAATATAACCTCCTGTATCTCTTTTCTCAGTATCGATCAGGTTCTGATCCATTGACCCTGCGCATGTCTCTGGAGTGCGTCAGTAATATGATATCTGACGCCAAGCTGCTGGTGGACAAAGCAGGCACCGCTGATCCATGCGGTATTGGCATATCTGACTCTGGAGGGTGTGTGCGTGTGTTCTTCCACGTATATATATATATATTTTCATATTATGTGGAAGTTTGCTCTACCATATCTAATGTAACCAATATGGTTTCTAAGGACTCAGGAAGCAGATATAACGTGCACACACACACACACACAGTGGTCACTGAGTCATTGCTGTGTTTCTCAACTGTTTGATCTGATAAGGTGGCTGCTGAGGACAGCAAAGAGAGAAAGTGAACATATTTCTCCTCACCGCACGCTGTCCGCACCGGGCTGAGCCGTTCCTGTGATTGCATAAGCCATTTGCGCTAGTCTGATGGGGGATATCAGTGTCAGCCAGCATTCCGGGGGGATATTACAGATGACAACCTGAGATGAGAGAGCATGAGACATGCTGGTCAATTTGGTTGATTAATGTGTTTTCTACTTTTAGTGACTTTATAGGGGCTTTCGCCACTCTTTATCGAGAAAGACAGTAGAGAGGGGACAGAACATTACTTGGGAGAGAAAGAGGGTGGTTAGTACAACAATGGCTGGACCAAGAAACCTACATCTCCCCCGAGTGCACCAAGGCTCAGAGAACAGCTTGGAGACTGCTGAGGTACATTTCAGAATTAAAATAAAATGTAAAGAGAGAGAGAGAGAGAGAGAATATTTCAATAATTTAACAAAACATTCACATGTTCATGGTTCTCTAATGATAGTTAATGATCATATGGCATGCAAGCAAATATATAAAATACTTAATAATTCCAATATCTTTTAAGTTATTTATTCTGACTTTGTAGCTGTACTTTAAAGTAGACTCAAACCTCTTTATGGTTGTGATTATGTCTCAGCCCACATTACATCCTCACTGGTCTTTTATGAACTCAAACAAAATTACTACTACTACTACTACTACTACTACTACTACTACTACTAATAATAAGCTCTATAACAGCTGTCCGAAGCTGAATACACTGGTTCATGAGCTGCTTATGTAAAACACATAGCCCATACAGTTATTTAATTAAATACCAGCCATTGTTTTGATAATCAAAATAAGCTATATCACAATTATGATACAGTTCCATTTATTAATTTTTATTTTTTTTATTTATAAAAAAAAATTTTTTTATTTATTTATTTATTTTAATTTTACTTTAGATATAATTAATTATTAGCTTTTCATCAACTCACAAATCCAAATATATTCCCGTAATGGCAAAGCTGACTCAAGCATCATGACTCATGTTTTCATTGTCAACCGATCTTTCAGAAATCATTAATGTGCTAATCTGAATCTCAGAAAACATTTCTCATTTTTATCAGTGTTGAAAAATTATACACTGCTTAACATTTTTGAAACTGTGACACATTTTATTTGAAGAATAGGATGGAATGAATGGGAGTTCAAAAAGAACAGCATTTATTTTAAAATGAGAGAATCTGTTGTAACATTATAAATATATTTACTCTCACTTTACTCTCAATTTAATATGTCCTTCCCAGATAAAAGTATTTTTATTATTTTTTTTTTTTTTTCAATTAAAAAAAAATAAATAAATCTTACTGACACCAAACTTTAAAAAAAAAAATAGTGTACATAAGTCAACCTGTGTCTAAATTGTGTCAACTTCTCATTTTGGACCTGGATAGGCCACAGTGTAAAACACCAAACTACACTCACCAGCCATTTTATTAGGTACACCTGTTCAATTGCTTGGTAACACAAATTGCTAATCAGCCAATCACATGGCAGCAACTCAATATATTTAGGCATCTATATGTGGTTAAGACAATTTGCTGAAGTTCAAGCCGAGCATCAGAATAGGGAAGAAAGTTGGTTTAAGTGACTTTGAATGTGCAATGGTTATTGGTACCAGACGGGCTGGTCTGAGTATTTCAAAAACTGCTGATCTACTGGGATTTCCACGCACAACCATATCTATGGTTTACAGAGAATGTTCCGAAAAAGAGAAAATATCCAATGAGTGGCAGTTGGGTGGGCAAAAATGGCTTGCCAATTTCAGAAATCAGAGGAGAATGGGTAGACTGGTTAGATATGATAGAAAGGCAACAGTAAGTCAAATAACCACTTGATACAACCAAGGTATGCAAAATACCATCTCTGAGTGCACAACACGTCGAATCCTGAAGCAGATGGGCTACAATTCGCACAGGCTCACCAAAATTAGACAATTAAAGATTGGAAAAACGTTGCCTGGTCTGATGAATCTTGATTTCTGCTGAGACATTCAAATTGTAGGGTCAGAATCTGGCGTAAAGACATGAAAGCATGGATCCATCCTGCCTTGTCTCAATGGTTCAGGCTACTGGTGGTGGTGTAATGCTGTGGTGGATATTTTATTACCACACTTTGGGCCCCTTACTACAAATTGAGCATTGTTTAAATGTCACAGCCTAATTTAGTATTGTTGCTGACCATGTCCATCCCTTTATGACTACATTGTTCCAATCTTCTGATGGCTATTTCCAGCAGGATAATGCACCATGTCACAAAGCTCAAATCATCTCACACTGGTTTCTTGAACATGACAATGAGTTTAAATTACTAAAATGGCCTCCACAGTCACCAGATATCAATCCAATAGAGCAGCTTTGGGATGTGGTGGAATGGGAGATTTGCATCATGGATGTGCAGCCGACAAATCTGCAGCAACTGTGTGATGCTATCATGAACCAAAACATTTTTCCAACACCTTGTTGAATCTATGCCACAAAAGAGGTCTAACCTGGTACTAGCAAGGTGTACCTAATAAAGTGGCCAGTGAGTGTATGTTAGGGAGAAATCTGATCTAAGATCAACATGTATCTTCTGGGCTATAGGTGGCATCCAAGCCTGAAGATTCCCATACTGACTCCAGACCAGTGATTAGGCTATCCCTGTCCCAACCAATTCACTCACACTAGCAGACGGTGGCCAGTGAACCAGACGGTCCTTTTTTGGCTTTCTGAACAAGGGAACTGTAAACGAACTCAATGAAGACTGACAGCAGAGAGGGATCTGTGGACAGTGAACGGTGTGTATGCATGTGTGTGTGTTTGACTGTGCATAACTGCTTTGCCTATCATTCAAAATGTGCAGTGACATCACAGATGGCCATGCAGTTCCCTTGTCAGCTGTCCAAAATGGGAAGCCAGGATGTGATTGATGGAGCATGATGCTTCTCCAGTATGCTACACTGACCTGGAGTCAGTTCCCCTGAGACTGCTCAGAAAGGAGCTTCTGACTAGCTAGAGCATGGCTCAGAGACATCGTAGAATCTCAGAGGTCCACTGAGCTTGATCAATGTTAAGAATTGAGGGTGGCAGTTAACATGCTAAATCATGCTACAAACATGCTAATCTTGCTAGAAACATGCTAACAACATGTTAATCATGCTAGAAACATGCTATCAAGATGCTAATGATTCTATTAACCCAATAACCATAGATATGTATAAGTAGATGCCTCATTAGTGTCTGTTTCTATACACCACTATACATAGGCTGTCCGCCATATACGGAGGGTCAATTGGACGTCATTCATGTAATTAAAAAAAAAAAAAAAAAACAAGCCAACACATTCTCACCAGTGGAAAGTTATCCCATTTCTTTGGGAATTTAAATCCTGACATTTTATGGCCATCGGCTTTGCAGGATTGTGGCATCTTTGAATATTGATTATTATTATTTACAACTAATTAAAACTTTCAGGCTAGGCTTTCTATATATATTCTTTTTCCTTTATTTATTTAATTTATTACATTTATTGGGTTTTTATCCTGAGAAAAAAAGGCTTTAGTCTCATGTATCCTGTCTAGAGTTTCAGAAGAGATCTCAAAATCATTATAAACTGTGCTATGAGTGACAAGTCCAAAGTCTGCAATGAGAGTTTCAGTATGAGCTCAAGCTTATCTTACAAAATCAAATGATCTGAGCCTGGGGGTTCATAGGGGATTCATTATTTAAAATCAAAATAATATTTGATAATTTATTTTATTATTATTATTTTATAAATGCAGCCTTGTTTAAGGTAAGATAATTTTTTTGGTAACAATAACAAATCTTACCAACCCCAAACTTTTAAACAGCAGTGTACAGGACAAACTATGTTCCTCTTTGAAACTGTAAAGCTGCATTGACACAAGCAGTATTGTATTATAACGCAATGCAAATAAAGGTGACTTAACTTGACTTTTGCACTCAAAAAAATGATTTTTCACATTTGTTCACTTTACCTGAACAATTCATGTTGAATTAATGCCATTTTGGCTATTTTTCAGTTCAACATGATTGTGTCATGTTAAACTGACTTAAAACTGTGACTCGTTGGTTTAACATAAAGTTTTCATTTTGAAAGAACATGTTTCAATCAAGTACCTCAAAATAAGTTTTACACTTCCCATCATGCTTTGCACAGGACTGGATATGGGGAGAGAAAATGTTGAAATAAAGTGTTATTTTATGCAGTTTTTAGTAAAATGTGATTATAAGGAGACTTTTTCATGTCTAATGCTCTATTATATGGGCATTTTAAAAGACTTTATATTGGTGTATTTTGTGCGAGTTACCGTTGTGGTGAAGCGTGGAGCTTGTGGTTGGGTTGAGGACCTGCCAAGTTAGCTAAAATTATAAAAATAGGGAAGTTGCGGCCCAATGGTTAGAGTTGAACTGGCAATCGAAAAGTTGTGAGTTCGAGTCCCGGGCCTGCAGGAATTGTGGGTGGTGGTGGGTGGGGGGAGTGCATTTACAGTGCTCTCTCCACCTTCAATACCACGACTTAGGTGCCCTTGAGCAAGGCATCGAACCCCCAACTGCCACCCCGGGTACCGCAGCATAAATGGCTGCCCACTGCTCCGAGAGTGTGTGTGTGTTCACTGCTCTGTGTGTGTACACTTCGGATGGGTTAAATGCAGAGCACAAATTCTGAGTATGTGTCACCATACTTGGCTGAATGTCACGTCACTTTCACTTTTGTCACTTTCAATTACAACAATAAAGGTTTGAAAATGTAACATGTTTTGTCCATTTATTCAATAGAATTAAGAAAATGTAAGGTGCTTATATAAAGCAAGTAACAATAAGTTATTGAAAATGAGTAAAGTTTATGTATTATACAAGCTTAAATCACAGTTCATCAGTTTTCATAAAATGTATTTAATTCATTTACGTTAACTGAACATGAAAAGGTGAAGCTTAAACAAATATTAACTTTTGCGTTGGATTTATGTGATTACATTGGATGGAAAATTGACATCTAATTGAATTAAATAAGTTTTAACTTTTGGGGTTAAATATTTTTTTGAGTGTGTGCTGGTACATCGTAAATCAGAAAAGTGGTTACAACAAATAATGGTGCAACTGCAACTGTCTCTGTAAAATGTCATGGGCAAAATATCAAAGACAGTAGGTCTGAAATGACTATACAAAACTCTTGAATATATAATAAATAATGTATACTATGAACTTTGCAAAAATCTTGTCAGATACACAAAACATTGTTGGCCATTTGGTCTATGCTGCTCATTGTAAATGCCTCAGTGATGCCAAAGTGATGGCAGTCAAAACTTTACTTGCAATGCCTCATTTATAGCAGATTTCATTGCCAGCAACTACTGCAGTTGTGATGCTATACATTTTTTATTTAAACTTTAATGGTGTTATTTTGGGTATGCTGCGTTGTACTTTATGCAGTATATACCGTAATTCCTCAAATAAAAACCAGGGCCTTTATTTACCTGAACTGCAGAAGGTAACAGGCTTTTATTTGAAGCAGGCTTTTATTAGAGGCAGGCCTTTATTTCTAATTTCATCAGTTTGATAAATAATTGTTTTAAATAATCCGTTTTAAAATAAAAGCGATAGCGTTCCAGTGGACAGAGATCATAACATTAGCACAGAATCAGTTCAGAATCAATCACCAAAAGAATCAGTTCGGTTCAGATGCTCTGTGTGTCAGTCTGCCTCACACATGCGCAGTATCATCAGCTCCTCGGTTCTCGAATCCGACGCGTCCGACAGAAACGGTTCTCGGTTCAGTGTACTGATGATCCGAAAACCGATGCAACCGGTTCTTGACTCGAGAACGAGAAACGATTCGGCAGGGGGCGTGTATGTTTGTTATCTGGCTCTGCTGCACAGATTTGTCCCCCGTAATTTCCTGTCTCCTGAGATGCCTTCATCTGGCCAGTTTTTAAACGCAGCATAGATGTATCCTTCGCTGCCTTTGATATCCCACAATCCTGTGCGTAACATTCTGTGACAGTTAAGCCTAAAAATAAAGATGGCGTCTGAAAGTTGTGGTCGGTGGTCAGTTTGTGTGTAAATCTATGTTTCTGAACAACGTTTTCCACTTCTAGCGAGAAATGAATATTGCAGTAATGAAATATCCACTCGGTTATCACTCAAGCTCAGAAGCCTGTCCGAAAACGCCTCAAAAGCCTGTCCGAAATCCGTTTCATGAGGTGCCTTCGGGCAAAAACGCTGCCTGCAAAGTCATTGCCTGATTAGACAGCAAGGCAGCAAGTCACCTTCCTAAGTTTTCGGATGCAGCCTTTATTAAGACCGGCCTTTATTTGTCCATGTTGACCACGTCCCGGGCCACTATAAGAGGCTCGGGGTTTATTTGACTACCAGTTTTTATTTGAGGAATTATGGTATATATATATATAGAGAGAGAGAGAGACAGAGAGAGAGAGAGATTTTATTTATGTTTTTATTTTTTGCAATTTTAAATAAAGCGACATTTGTGTAGGAAAGGCTCAATTAATTAAGAGGTCAGGTTTTTCAACTTTCCACAGGATTTTCTTGGAAATAATTTTCAGATTATTGCCAGCTCAACAGTTGTCACCGAGGTGCACAGCTGTCTGACATATTGATCTGACAGTACCTCTATCTAAAACAGTCTCTCTTTTTTGTTTTTACCATCTACTCTGACTAACTTCTGAAGAGCCCATTAGCAAAAGTGTGGAATGTTTCTCTGTAAAGGCCTCGTTAAACCATCCTAAAAGCCACTCTTCCAAGTAAAACCATTACAGTTTTCAAACTCGTGGACACATTTATATCTGTTTTTGAGATTTTCCATCATTTTGGGATCTAATTATGCCTCAAGAAAATGTAACAGGGCAGTTGTTTATAGGGTTGAAAGTTGGCATCTCTCCCTCCCTCTCTCTCTCTATCTCTCTCTCTCTGTTAATGTGAAATCCCATATTCAATTATCTTTATATATATATATATATATATATATATATATATATATATATATATATATATATATATATATATATATATATATATATATATATATATATATATTATTATTATTATTATTATTATTATTATTATTATTATTATTATTCATGACTATAAAATAAGAAAAATATAAAAACTTAAACTTGAGGTGAAAATTTAAAGTTGTTTAGGAACACATTGTGGCCAAAAATAATACATAAATTAGGCAGTTAAGACAAAAACACAATGCAGTGCATTTCATTTCATTAATAATAATAATAAGAAGAAGAAGAAGAAGAAGAAGAAGAAATATAATTTAAAATAATAAAATAAAGATGTTTTTCTTTTTCCTTTGCTGAGATGTATAAAAAATATCGGTAACACTTTACAATTAGGGTACCTGAATAATCATGTACTAATGCCTAAATTAACACAATTCATCAAATACTAATTATTATTAAACTTGTTAAATAATCATGAATTTCTGAAGAGCTATCCTTAACTACAACTCGAGTCACACATGAGTAACGGCAGGCTTAATTACATGATTGTACATGGTTGATAGTTAATTTGTTATAATTAACATAAACTAAATCAAACAAAATTTTTACAGAAAATGCATGTTTCTTTGTTACAAATAAAAAAGGAATGTCCATATACCACAGTATTTGTACAGTTCCAGGCTAATATAAATCATATATTAGGACTATAAGCATAAATGATTAATACCATTAAAGCAATCTTTACATAATTATAATAATTACAAGCATCTTACATAATAGATAATTAAATATTTTACTGTCTTATGGCACTGACATTATTTTGTTAAGTTTTTATACGAAGCTCTTAGAAAACAAAAAGTTTAAAGTATTGATTTAGATATATAGAGAATTACTGTACTGAACACTCTTTTAAAACAATATTCATATTAAAACAATTGAATTACTAAAAAAAAGAAAAAAGAAAAGAAAAAAAAAACAATGCAAAAGATGTGCCACTGTGCATCTTTTCTTTATTTTGATCATTTTTGTGCAAAATTAAAGTTTATTTAAAACACTACCCCGAGTAGTACAAGTCTCTACATCTAGTGCTTCCTGTACATATTATTCACTAAGCGTAAAGGGTAAGTTCACCCAAAAATGAAAATTATGTCATTAATTACTCACCCTCATGTTGTTTGGAACGCATAGACAGCAATGTAATTATCATGAATGATTATACATGATTAATGTATATACATAATAGTATTTGAAAGCCCCAGTTGGCACTAGTGTAGTATAATTTTTTTGAGAAATATCTATCTTGTCATGAAGATATGCTCACATGTCATGTCTTTTTTTTTTTACCATTCCATGATGGAGTATTTCGTTCTGCGCTTTCGTTTTCCTTCTACATTAGCCAAGCTTGCCTCATGCGCTCCTCCTGTTGTTGATGAACCTGCACTCATATGCAACACTTCAATCTGTCTACCTGTCTCTCTCTCTCTCTCTTTGCACCAGGCAGGCTAAAATGGTGTCAGGTGTGAGATGCTTTATTGCTTGCTAAGCTCTGTCTGTGCATGTGTCAGATGTGCGAGAGAGGGCTCTGTTCGGGGTGTAATCCAGACAGCGTGGACCGCTTAGGTTACACGCCCGCTCGCCACGGTCTCCAGTTTAAACAGGTTTAATCCAGAGCACCTCCTGTCAGCTTCAAATGTTATGATGAGAGCTTTTGGCTGCATGCAGCGGAGAGAGTTTCATTCATCGCCTAGACCAGGCCTGCTAGTTTTTTTGTTTGTTTGTTTTTTTAGACTGCTGCATATTCATGCTGCCAATTTAACATGTTAATTCAGTAACACACACATGCACACTTACACACACACATATATAGACTTATAGAAAAAATGAAGTCTTATAGACAGAAAAAAAAAATTCAGGTTTTAGTGAATTCAGTTTTAATTCTATGTGAAATGTTAAATATTGAAAAATATTTAGTTGCGTTAAAAATGCAAAATGTGTGAATTACTATAGTTTTTGTTGTTGTTTTCACCTCTTTTTCAAAGTTTCTCTATTTCTCCCTTCCGCAGTTTGGTAATCACTTTACATCATCATGAAGTACACACTGCAAAGTTATGCAGAACGCTGATCTATTGCATTACCGCAGCTTTTGTGATGCTAAACACATTGTAACGCACCTGCAAAAAATCAGCCTCTCAATTTCAATGGACATATAAATGAACTCCTTAAAGAGCATTCGAGTGTTTTGATCTCTCTCAGTAAAGGAAAATGGACCGCTGTATAAAAAGTTAAATGGAAACCATCAATGCTTTCAGAATTATGCCTATTTAAATATGAGCTAAAACTTGAGCAGACCATATCCTCTGAAATTAGCATCTGCTCCTTTGTTCTTACTTTAACGCTTTGAATGAAATAGTTAAGCGTGCATTTTCTTTAGCACTATCCTTTTTCAAATCTTTTCGGCGGCACCTGATCAAAAAAAGTAAGGAGATTTAAATATGCATGAGACAAGAGTTATTTGTTAAATTCTTTACAAGAAAAGTAAACGTTCTATGATGTATGGATCAGCGTGGAGGAGACCTTTCACAGACTAAAGCCTGATTGATGATTCACATCAACTATTATAAATGATGTGCAGCTTACATCACAAAGACCTTTCTATGTGTACAGGGTGCAGAAATAATCTAATTTCTCTCTGGTCCTGAGGGGCGTAGAATGTGTGATGTCTGCATAGGTACAAGACAAATTAGTCACAAGCTAGAATTTCAACGGGTGAAGAAAGAGCACACTGTTTACTAGTTAAGTCAGGAAAGATGAAGCGGTCATGAGATGTGAGTGTGTTTGAGCGTGTGTTGGCAAAAGGCCCTCTCTTTTTGTCATTTGACACTGCATCGTCTACCATATGCCTCATCTGACACAGAGAACTCACTGTCTTCGTGTTTATTTTATTTCCTTCACATGGCAATCATTGATTGGTTGGTGTAGGATACAAACACACCAGAGAACATTTCTGTGTCATTTTTATTTTATGATTATTATTATTATTTAAAAAACATTACATTACATTTTAAAAAAAATGAATTCAGAAGTTGTAGCGATTACGAGATTAAAGTTACAATAAGAATTTTTGAGTATAACCTATGTTGCGCGTGAAAATGTCCCGAAATTGGGAACACTGGGAGAAATTCTGGTGGCCTGCAACTAATTTGAATATATGTGGGATTATTAGCAGAATTTTTTTTCTCATCATAAGAGATACAATCTATGAAGATTCTTTATTTCGATATTTGCATTTCCTCATAGAAACAGAATATGTCGAAAAAGCAATATATTATTTCCATCATTAGTTATGTGTTTGCCTATTTTGCAAGTGATTGCAAAGTTTTTTGGTTCTTGAAAAACATCTGAAAAAACTGAAAAAAAAAGTGTATGAGATAAAAGAGTAATATGAATGATTAAAGGTTTTCACTAAAGTTTTCAGCAACATTTACAATACCTTCTCCCCTTGGGGATCAATGAATCCTTAAAAATGTAAACTTGTTACATTTGTAGTGTGGTTTAATATGCTTGGGGGCAACTTTAGCGGCTAGTTATCATTTGTGTCACTCATTCTGTGTTCATTGGCAAGTAGATTGAAGCCTTGACTGCAAAAAGCCACTGAATATTCCTTATTTTATGTTTTTATGTTATGTTTATGTATAGGTGCATAATATATCAAAACTGGGTCATACTACATAAAGTAATAGACAGTTTAATAGTTTGCATGTTTTGTGTCTGTTAAACTCTAGATTGATTTATCTTGTTTTAACCATATCCTGTTGGAAAGTGTGAGCTGATATAATCTCACTTGAAGTAATGATTAACTTTTAAAACTTTTAATACTTTCATCATTTCAAATCTGTCACGTCTTTTTTTGTAATAAAATTGTTCCTTTTTTTGTCAGCTCATGCATGCTGTGCTTAAAGGTATTAACCTTGATCCCACAGTGATTACAGAGCGATTTTGATCTAACAATTTTATAAATATATAAATGCATGGTTTTTATATTTTATAAGTCAGTTTTACCTTTGCCGGGGCAGTAATTAAAGTTGTGTGTTATTTTATTAAAAATGAATCCGTTAGTCATCGGATTGACTGCAAATCTCTAGCACAACACATTGTCACATTAAAATTAATGCACATTTAAACCATATTTCATTTTAATCAAAGCAATCTGCTTCTGATTGCAGATAATTTTTTTAGGCTGGTAGATTAAATTAAATATAACAACTCCAGCAGTCTCATTTGAATTATAAGCATTTCAGCAGTGGGAGACAGTGTAACTGTATTCATTCATACTGCTCTATTAGAGATATTACATCCTGAACCAGACATGCATGAAGATTAGTTTAGACACTGATCCCAATTTCAGTGACTAAGAGTAATTAAAAAAACCCTGTGCATGTGTGTGTGTAGCCACACCAGTGTGTGTGTGTTTTTAGAATAAATCCTTTGATGAGTTCCATGAGGCTTTCATTATTATAAAGCACACAGTTCACACTCATTGCACTCTAAATTTGATTCTCTAGAGATCAAGCAGATATGAAGGCATTTATTTTCTATTGTTTTAATGAGGTATACATTCACATTTGATAAAAATATTATTATTCCCATGAAAATAATCATTATATAATCTTTTTTTTTTTTCAAAAGAGTTTATTTATTGTTCATTAAAATGTCCCTCCTGAGTGTGCATTTGTTTCAAAACATTGGCCACCCTCATTTTTATCCGAATCATTTCTGTCATTCACTGGGAATATTAACAAATTAATTTAGCCATTGTTCTGTAATTTTATCAAACAGGATGAAAACTTAATCACAGACCTATTGTGAATGTCGGTAGAGAATGTAAAAAAAATAAATAAAAATAAATAAATAAATAAAAAGAATACTTTTCCGCTGAGTCTTCACTTAGGTATAGAAACCTGTTTCCACCATGTGATTAAATAATAAAAGTAAAAAGGAGATGTTCTGCATAATATGAATGTTGCCTGTTGTTCCATCCTGAAGCAAAAATTAAACCCAGTAAAATGTGACGGAGTGAGAAAAGGCTGGTTCATATGTTAATTAGCGAATTATTTTAAGTAAAGTTTATTTTCGATTCCATCTCAGCGCTGTTTGAATAACTTGTGTAAGAGATCGCTATGACAGCATACCGCTGCGTTCTTTGCGTTCACGGCACACTGCTGCTTTCCTCCCCACCTCTGGATGTTAATAATTTCCTTTCATCTCATCTCATTGCTATTTCTTCTGCCTGCATGCTCTTCAGCCGCATTTAAAAGCTCCTATCCGTGTGCACAAAGACGGCATTGTTTTCAGATCATCACGCAGACAAAGTTTTTCTTTCTTCCCTTAACTAGGGTTGTCTGAGCCCCAATAGGCCTCTCCGTTTTGTTAGAGCAAATTAACCACCCTACTCCGTCATATGATAGCTTCCTCTCTCCTTTCAGCCTCTCTCTTGCTCTCCCCCGTCTTTCTTCGTCTCATGTCAGAGCTCTTTTGTTTCTCGTCACAGAGCTAGCCTTCACTGTAGGTCATTTTGACATGAGAAATCTGTGACCTCAGATGCAGTGGCACCTGCTCCCGTGCTCTCGGCTCCGCTGTTCTCCGTTGTCATCCTCTGGGAGCTTTTGACAGAGTAATAGTGGGAAATTGAGGTCATTGAGGATGGTCGAGGGGAGATGCGAGCACCGGTTTTGAGGGAAGAAAAAAAATGGGTTCAATGGAAGAAGTGAGAGGCATTTCTTTCAAAACACTTTTTTTTTTTTTTAGATGTAAAGAATCCTAAAAGCTCTATCAAGCACAGAAAAGAGTCTATTCTTGTGGAATAAAACGCTTTGGATCAGTTTAACTTATAAATGGTTTAACTGCTCATTGTTATTCAGCTTAAAAGATCACATCTGGCTGTGTGTCTTGTGTGAAGAATTGCTCACCCTGCTTCGCTAATGATGTACAATAATATGTTCCATACAGTTAATGAAGTGCTAAGAATGTCTTTTCTGTGTAATACACAAGAGAAGAAAAGAAAAATAGAATATTCAGAGGTGAAATGGTCTAATTAAAGATAGCTTTTATTCTCTCTGGGAATGGGTTAGAGTTTTTAAAAAAGACATGAACAAAGAGAATGAGAGCTAAGTGTGTATGTAGAATGATATTCCAGAAAGAGGATGACCTGTGATATTGGTAAATGTGTTTCTGATAATAAAAACAGTCGTACTTTAGCCTTATTATCCAAAAATTGAAAATCTGTTGCTGATCTTAAAACACTTTTTTTTATTCTTCTGCGGAAAACAAAAAGTGTGTTTTTGAAGTCTATCCTGGCCATTGTTTCCAATGATGAAAGTGAAAAAATGTTAAGAATAATGATAATAAAAGTGATTAATTTGACTTGTATACTGTTTTTCATTTCTAATGAAGCCATACATTAGCTTTGTGTAAGGAACGGACTTAAATCTCGTATTCTCTGAAAACTTTTTTTCAATCAGAACTTTTCAGTGAATGTGTTAAACCAGTTCACAAACGGCTAATTCACTTTTCACTGACTTTCAGACAAATTCAGTAACTTGCAATATCGTACGAGTCATGTGGATCATGGTCATGGTGTTTTTGCGATCTTTTTGAACTTTGAAAGTTCCAGTCCTTGCTCATTCAAGTTGTTTGGAAAAGAATGGCAAAATTATCATTCAAAATATAAATATTTTCCTTTGTGCTGCACAAAGAACTTAAACCATATAGATTTGTCTGTTGGAGCACATTGTTTGCATAAAAACACTTTTTTAAAGACATTTTCCTGAATTGTAATGTTAAAGGCAGTAGACAGGGAAAAATATGAATCTGTTTACTCTTTTTTTTTTTTTTTTAATCTAGCACTTAGTAAAACATCTACTATATCACAATGAGATATTTATGTAAGATATCTATATAAATTCAGTAAGATATCTATGGCTACGTTCACACTGCAGGCTGAAACGACCCAATTCCGATTTTTTTGCCCCTATGCGACCTGTATCTGATCTTTTCATGACAGTCTGAACGACACAGATCCGATCTTTTCAAATGTGATCCAGGCCACTTGGATATGTGGTCCTGAATCCGATACGTATCCGATCTTTTGAAATGCGACCTCCGTCTGAACGGCCAAGCCACATGTATCCGACCCGTACGTCATTACGCTACAAACACCATAATTCTGCGTTGAAGTAGGCGGGAACGAGAAGAGCCACTCACAGTCACATCAGTATCCCACCACTCCTGGCTGCAACTCCGCACCCACACGTTTCTCTGTACCGACGTTGCTAACACTGCTGCACAAAACGCCATGGCCAAAAACCTTCTTTTTAATTTTCTTCTTAAAACGAGAAGATTGTAATTGTGCTGGCTCCGTTGGTGAAATAACTTTAATATTGCAAAAAGAGCTCTGCTGTTGACTACACTGTTGTTGACATCCATGTTTAACGTTAACTACTTCCGCTAACAACGAGTGACGTCGTTCACCATTGAGTACTCTTCTGCGCATGCGGGTCACTTCTGGGTCATTTCACGTTCACACAAGAGATCACAAAAGGTCGCATTTAAATGGAAATGTGAACGGCCTTGCAAAAAGCGGTGTGCGGTGTGAACGTAGCCTATATATATTGCAGATAAATTATTCATGCTTATTTTTAATAATTCCAGCCTTGATGGTAGTTAGTTTTGCATGGTTTTCAACAATAAACCAGTCATTTTGGTTTAGCCATGCTTAGAGCTATAGATTGTTGGATAATCTGGGTTGCTCTGGTTAAAAACATCTGGTTGACTAGTTTTACACCTAAAATCTGGCAACCTATTTTCTTCTAATCGGAACAAATTGTAAAAATGTGTGCCTCTAAATAAACCCACCCAAACAAATACACACTTTATACATTAAATGGCAGAATTTTCAGCCCTCCGGTATCTTCTACAATGCTCTCTCTCTCTCTCTCTCTCTCCCTCTCTTTCTTTCTCCAGTGTTAGGTCACATTAAAAGCAAGGTGACGTGAGGTTGGCACAAAGTGTTTTTTGCTCTATGTATGCGAGCGTGCATTTGTGCTACAGAGCTTGATGGAGTAGAAGTAGGCCATTCGCATCTTGTGTATAGACGTTAGAGCAGGTTTTGTTCCACAGGCTACAATCAGCCACAGCCTTCTTACTTAATAATGCTTCAGGAGCCAGGCAGAAGAGAGATCAGACCTGATCCTCAGGCAGGGTGCAGCACTAGCAGGGTGTGATGTGGTGGGGTTGGCTGTTGGTGCTCCCAAAAATGTTGTGTTTGAACTAGAGGGCAGCCCGAGGGGTCAAATAATTTGTTGTATGCCACTTTTGCTTTTTCTCCCTTCACTTAGCAGAACGCTCTGCGAACACACAGGGGAAAGTGGCCAGCAGACGCTAACGAGGATAGAGGGCCAACTGGGGGAACCGCGATTCTGCTGTTATCCAACTAATGAGTCTGCGAGGGAGAGAGAGAAATGAGGATACTGTAAGAGCTTTTTAAACTAGCATGATAAGGGCTTTGTTTGTGCCAGCAATTTGGTGCGTTTTTTTGGATCTGTTTGTTTCTTTGGTAAACATGCATGTGTGTGTGTGTGTTACTGAGTAGACCCATTAAAGGATTAAAGTGGCACGGATTTCTTTTCGCATTCGTATTTCTGTCAGTTATGCGTGTGCAGGCCCGTGTGCTCTTGTGTAATTGTTTTAGATTCCACTTTGTTTGCACGGCTCTCGTTTATGTGCATGTTTGTGAGTTACGTGCCAGAGTGCATCAGCCCATTTTAAGGTTGCCTGTTTTCTTTCCGCCCATTTTTGTTATCATTCTGCCACTTTGGTTGTTCTTCGCCTCTGCCCTGTTTGCTCTATATTCCCTCCCCCTTCCCTCAGGGGACTGTTAACCTTTGTCATTCTTTCACTGGCCTCAGGGTGTGATTTGCACGCAACAGCGTGAACCCGCTGCTCATTAATATGAACATGTTAGGCCAACACTACAGCACCAGTGTACTGCTCCGGGATAAAGATTATTGTATGGCACGTGCACAAACATTTGCGGCCCTTGCAGCAAAACAATCACGGTGGCTGGCTTGAAAATCTGTTTGCTATTGGCTAACGCATTAGCGGTGGAAATACGGTTGTGTTCTTGAGCTCAACTAGGATATTAATTAGCATGAAATGAAGACACTTGCTGTGGGTCATCAGTCGAGATATGTTCACAAGGTTGAAGACATTTCCGCTGGCACGTTCATGCTTTTTGTCACGCATTCTCCTAATCTTAAATGCTTAAATGGATTAATATTTAATTTAGATATGGGAGGTACGAAGATACACTAGACATTTGGGAACATTTTTGCTGCATTATGTCAACATGTGCCTGATGGTAATGATAATATCATTGTGGTTGATTGGGTTTTTACAGTAATAGGGCTTTCAGTTCTCCTAAAAGTGTCTGTGTATAATTATGAATCGATTGCCTCCTCTGGTGTAGCCTCACAAACAACACCTTTGACTATTGACATGAAGTCTGGTGCGTATTGGAGCTTGTTCTAGCTAAGAACTGCTCACTTAGACAGGAATAGGCTAAGTGATAATTGTTCAAATATACCTGTGTGCTTATGTGTGTGATTGTCACTCCAGAGCATCTAGCTGAAATTCCAGCATGCGTGTCCACTGATACAAATAATGATTCATTTGTTTTTGTCACAAATTGTGAAAGATGGTGCATAAAAATCGAGTTTAAGGAGCAAGCTGTGCATGGTGCTGTTTATTGTCTCTGTTTATGTCCATGTGTGTGTTTGTGTGTGTGTGGTCAAGGCAAACTGTCATCAGTAAAAAATTAAACATGCTGAGCTTTTCAGTTTAACATTTTTAATGGTCAAACACTCATATTTAATATCTCTAACTTTGAAAAGTGTGCAAAGTAGACAAACATTGTTGCTGTACTGAAATGACTCCATGCTAATGATTAGTGCTTTGTAGCCACTGCTTTCCATCCATTTGCATTGTAAGAAACAGAGAAGCATAGATATTTTTCTCAATAACTTACATTTTTACTTTCATTTTTATAAATATGGACAGTTCCCTTTATGGTCAGAAAGTCAGAATCCAGCTGCCTTCAAGAAGTCATGGTTTAGCACCTGTTCATAAATAACATATCAAAAATCTCTATCTTTCTCTATTAATGACTATTTAAAAGTTGCAATGCATTTGTACTGAATGTAGATTATAGTAGTTTTTTTCTATTATGAATGTTATTATTTGTATTTTATTAACATTATTAGTTTAACGTCATAGCTAAGGGCTAAGGACCGTTGATAGTGAAGTGTCTGTGTCTGTGTCTATACAATTTGGTGTTGTGATATCAGTCAATTAGCATCATGACATCATTTCCCAACAGCGATTACTCACATGGCATTTACGCCTCAATAACAATTGTGTCCATAACTGAGCACCCATGAGAAAACTAGCTATTGAGATAAATGGGAATGCTAACAGGTAGCTTTCCTAGCATCAAAGAGCTTCTTGGTTGATTTGCTGTTGTGCTGTTGTTCTATTTTAGTAACATGACATTAGCATTGCTAGTAGCACCCTCTAGCAGATAGGCTACATTAACAGTCTGTTGAGACTTCTATTAGTTTGTGTGTCATTGTAAAGTCTCTTCTCAACTCCAGGTGAGGGAAGGTTACCTTTGTAACTGCAGACCTAAGAGAGTCATGTGATTTGCCGCTCTCTAATTGTATTGCTAGGGTGTACTTTGGGACTCACTGGCTGCAAGACTCTCTCCGGATTCTCAATGTTCCCTCATCGATTACACAGGTAAACAATGTTTATTCAACAGCAGATGTTTGACGGCACAGAGGATGAAACAGACCTGATTTAGCATTCATAGACCCGATGATCAGCTTCACGGGACCTGCTGTTGATCCAGGCTTGTATGGTTCTGTAATCTAGAATCGTGGTCATGATTTGATGGCATTGGTTTAACAAAAGTTTTAGACTGTGCATGAGCATATTTGTGTGTGTAAGCAAGTGTGTGTTCTAATAAATTAGCTGTTAACCTTTGGCATCCCCCTTCGATTCTCAGTCGTCAACGTTCAGTGTTCAGCTTTGTGTTTAAGCTGAATCCAAGCACCATATGCTCATGGGAGATAACTCTAGTCATTGAGCACAGCCTACAACCTGGGCAGCTTAAAATGAACAGTTTTCTGCAAAGCATGTTTCGAGGTGAAGTCAGAAAATCTCAAAATCTCTCTCTCACGCTCAGTGGCATCTGCTTGTTTGTGGCTTCCTCAGGCAAAGTCTTGTGCCTGTGTACAATCTGTGCTTGTTTGGAATGACCTGATTTATTTAGTGAAATTCACACAACTGACATACTGGATTATGTGCTGTGTTAAAGGAATAGCTCAATTCTTTAACACATTTCTTTGTGTTAGCATATATATATATATATATATATATATATATATATATATATATATATATATATATATATATATATATATATATATATATATATATACATACACACAGACACACACACGCTATTTCTTTTCAAGCTGTTCTTTTTCATATAATGAAAGTGATTCAAGTGTTTTTTTTGGCGTTTTTTCTTTTCTTTTTTGCATATACAGTATATAAAAAATATAAATATATATATTAGTGAATTGCAGTTTAAATTTGGCTTAATTTGTCACAAAAGTAATATATGGTTTCAGAGTACTTAACATGATAATGTCATTTTTTTTACATCATGTTTTACAATAAAATTACAAAAATACAGTGAAAAATGTGAAAACATATTATAATTAATATTTTCTGGTTTAATATATTTTAAAATGTGTGTATTTTTATTCCTGCAGAGGGCAAAGATTTCCTGCAGTCATTACTCCAGATTTCAGTGTCACATGATCATTCGTCTATAATTTTAATGTGCTGATTTTGTGCTCAAGAAATATATATGTGATTATTCACATCTTTATGATTTATTTATTTTTAATGAATAGAAGAAAAAAAAAGCATTTATTTGAAATTCACTATGGGAAAAGAGCAACTTAATTTTCTAAACATCCTTTTGGTGCTCTATACAGAATAAAAAGTCATAGAGGTTGTTTTTTTTCTATGAAATTGTTGTGAAAATTCTGTGAAATTCTTGAAATCCCTTTAATGTCGAGAAAGTACATTGTTGTGAAACTTTTTCCCCTATCACAGTCATTGCTCTCTCGCTATTTGTATCACGTTCTTCAACAGTTTCATTAAGTTAATTTTATTCTCAAGAACCCTGTGAAGTACAAGAAAGCCTTTCTAACAAATTCTCATCTTGATGTTTATTAAGCTTTGATTAAGCAGGATGTGAAATATGGAAAAGAAATCTAATCCTGCATTTGTTGTTCGTTCATCTGACGGCCCCCCACACGGTTTATCATGTAGCAGGAACTAGAAGCCATTATTAATGTGGAATGTGAGGCTGGGGTGAGTCTCTTGCATGCTGTCAGTGGCCTGGTGAAAGTGCTGTGTTCATTATCCAGACATATGTCTTCAGTCTAATGCACTAACAGCGTGATGCTTGTTTGCCCGTCAGTCCCTCGCAAACAAACATGTTTGAGAGAAAGAGACAGTGAATGATAGAATGCCTGTTTTTGACCACAGGCTGAAAAACACTGATTGTTGTCAATGTCATTGGAGGTTACCATAACTCACTTTCTAAAAATCGCCCTGAGTTTAGACTCTTGACATGGGAATATTTTTTTTTAATATATACATCATTGAGTATCTCGGTCTGCCACCATGGTACCACCACAATACTTTTTGTAAAGGCCCATGCGGTAGCACTTTATTTTACAGTCCTGTCCCCCATGTACATACTATGTACTTATTATAGTAATTACAATAATTATGTAAGAACTAGTTACTAACCCTAAACTTCCCCTAAACCTAACCCTACCCCATGTAGTTACCTTGTATTACCAGAGTTTTCTTAGATAAATACACTGTAAGTACACTATAACTACATGTAAGTACATGTACTGTAAAATAAAGTGCAACGGCCCATGCTTACTTGTACATTTTTATATTATAACTGTTTGAAACTCTCATTAATGTAATAATGCAGAAAGTGTGCTCCAAAGCCCAATAAAGCAACATACCAACACACCACCACTCCAACCCATTTCTTTTTCAACTCTTCTTTAATTATAAGTGCGAACATGTGCCTTAATATTGCTTTACTGTAGGTTATTTTCATACATTGGTGGTAATTGACTTGTTCTTTGACTGATGCTCTCTTATATTATTTTACATTTGCAGCATATTAATGCACTCAACCCAGTGTAATGAAGTTATATCAAATTATCGCAACACAAATAAAGCGATTTTTGCTTTCCCTTTCCCATGCACTGCAAAAAGTAAATAAATAAAATCAATGCTAGATGTGGCAGTTGACTGCCAGAAACGTTTAAGAATGTAGCACCACTCTGGCAGTCAACTGCCATATTTAACTGCATATGTAGTTTCTAGGATGTTTCTAGGAAGGTGTTTGCTCACTGACCCAAGTCAAAAATCTCAACCATTAAGTCATTAACATTAAAATATTCAGTGTAGTGAAGTATACACATAAAACAAGTTTAAAAAGTTTTATTGTTTTTGAAATTGTTGCCACAAGCGGCACAGAGATTATATACTTTACCTTGAATTTTACCTTGAAATTTTGCTTTTGAGGGAAACTGATCTTGTTTAAAGGATGCTTAAATATTTTATTTGATCAACAATATCATTTCTGCTGTCTTTGTAATTTTTGGAAAGCAGCAGATACTTCGTATGACTTCAGCCAGTGATGCATAAAAGGGAAATATCTTATTGCTGCTGTCATAGCTGATGCATGTGCATGCTAAAGTAGCCAAATTTAATACAGTTTGATGTCTTATTGTGTCATCTCTGTGGAGTCCTTTGGCATAAGGGTTTTCCAGCTGTCTCTTTCCAATCTCGCACAGGATAGAAAAAGGAACTCACACAGAGAATTGCAAAAAAAAAAAAAAAAAAAAAAAAAAAAAAAGGAATAAAGTCAACATTTCCTAGTGGTACACTTCTGGGAGGACATTCCTACATGAGAGGAAACAATTTTTTTTTCAGTGTTGTCCTGGGAGCAGTTTTTTTTTTTTTCTCTCTGCTCGGCTGAATGTGGGTAATTTGTCATTCTAGACAGAAGTTAAAACTTTAAGTCATGTAACAGGGTTGTTTCCAAGCAAACACAGGCTCTGTATTGTATCTGTTCTCGGCAGTGGATGTCTTTGTACGTGTTCAGAATGGGAGTCATGAGTTTAACATGCCTTTACTACAGCTCCCTAATAATGCAGTCTCTCCATATGCCACCTTGCACTTGTTCAAGATGTGCGTGCCTGTCTAGTGCTGGTAAATGCATTAAAATGTGTAAGCGCTGCTTCAATACGTAGATGATTTTCTTGCCCTGAGGAATGGCTCCTTCAGGTACATGTGTTCTTACCTCTTACCCATTTGAGACTGGAAGTATGTGATGGGATACACTGGCAGGAAAGAGACTGGCTCTTTTTCTGTGAGGTTTCTGTGAGTGTTAGGGGTAGGGTTGGTGAAGGGCGATAGAATATACAGTTTCTACATTATAAAAACCATTACGCCTATGGGATGTCCCCACTTTTCACAAAAACAAACATGTGTGTGTGTGTGTGTGTGTGTGCGTGTGGGCATGTTTTTGTGATATATCAGGACACAACTCTGTATAATGACATGGGTATGACACAGGTATTACAAGGAGAGGGTGACTTATGAGGACATAACCCATGTCCCCATTTTTCAAATCGCTTATAAATCATACAGAATGTGGTTTTTTTGAGAAAGTAAAAATGCACAAAGTTTCCTGTGAGGGTTAGGGGTAGGGGTAGGGTTGGTGAAGGGCGATAGAATATACAGTTTCTACATTACAAAAACCAAAATTTCATGGAAATGAGCTAAATATGTATATATATATTTTGTGTGTGTGTGTTTGTCTGGTGCTTCTATTCGTGCTAGGAGGTATTAGGCATACTCAGATGAAATACATAAAAATATTATAACAAATAATAATAGTAGTAATACAACTTTTTATTACTATAATTATAATTTTTTCAACTAAAAAAATTTTGTGAATTAATTTTTTTATGCATTTATAGTTTTAGATTTATTAGAGCAGGTGATGCTTTTGAAAAGATTCTTTGCAGAAGTCTGTCAGTTTATTAGTGTCTGTGAAAAAAAAAACAAATACATGTTATATATATATATATATATATATATATATATATATATATATATATATATATATATATATATATATATATATATATATATATATTAAATTGTTAAAAAATAACTTGGTCTTCAGAAAGCTTATTCATTAAGACTCCATTAGGTTTAGTGTCTTATTTTATGTTCTTGCTGTGGATTTTGGGTTTGTCATCTTTTGGCACCACACTATTATATCTGCTGTATTGTTGAGCAGAAGCTGTGTGAGATACAGACTGGCCTGTTGTATTATTTGTCATTTCAACATCCATAATGCTGAAAACCCCCTCATTATATACCACCTGCAGTATGCTGCTCAATAATCCCCTGCTAATGACACTCTTATCTCGTCCATGTGTCAAGTCTGTGTAGTCTGCATGTCATGTTGATGGTACCCTCACTGTTTGTGTCATTTTGTGTGCAGTTCAAGCTGGGTCTGTCCTTTTGCTCTGCGCCACTCTAAAATGTTTCACGTCATATGTGGAAGTAATTCCTTCTGCTGCTGCTATGTGTGTGTGTGAGTGTATAAGAGTGTGTATACTCTTCCATTATCGTTTCTGTCCTACACTAATGAAAATTACTGTTCTCAGGCCAGTACTGCTGATCCTGCGGCTTTAGACCCAAAACATTATCAATCACAAGTCCCTGTTTGTTTTAAAGGCCAGGACTTTTACAACCATCTTTCCTTCTTTTTATTCAAATCAAAGCTCACCCTAACGACTGAGGTGTTTTTTTTTTTTTTTTTTTTTTTTTTCAGAGTTGAGCATTTTATGTTTTCACACAGCGTAAATAATCTGGGTATATATTTGAGCAGGAAGGAACCCGGTGGTCATAATAAATAAATAAATAAATAAATATACAGCAGTTTTTAATGTTGGCTGTTTTTATAATTCTGAGGGATTTAAAGGAATTTCACAGTTTTAGTTTTTGTAAATGGAATGCAGGTCTGAGGTCCTGAAGCTTTGTGTCCGGTCTACGTAGCATCTCAATGCTCGGACGGGACAAAGCAAAGCTAGGGCTGGATCTGCCACCTCCAGGGGTAGCGCTTGCAGGTTCACCACTTGGTCTTTGAAGGGTGTTGTGGAAACCTTGGGCACATAGCCGGGCCGAGGTCTCAGGATTACCTGGGAGTCAGCCGGCTCAAACTCTAGGCACGAATTGTTGACCGAAAATGCATGCAGGTCCCCTTCCCACTTGATGGAAGCCAGTGCAAGCAGGAACAAGAGTTTTCAATGAAAGAAACTTTAGCTCAACTGAATGCAAAGGCTCAAATGGGCCCTGCTGTAGTGATTTTAGCACTAGAGTCAGGTCCCAAAAGGGTATAGAGGGGGGCCGGGAAGGATTTAACCTGCTGGCCCCTCTAAGGAACCTGATGATGAGGTCATGCTTACCTAAAGACTTCCCATTCACAGGTTTCATGGTACGCATCAATTGAATAACATTTCAATACAATAGTTAGCCAATAAAAGAATGTATGTATAAAATCTTGATGTTAGAGTTGTCATAATAGCTTGTCTATCAGTGGTCAATAATTAGGTGAAACTAAACCTTACTATAAACCTGGAGTAACATTATAAACTGACTTCAGGGGGAAAATTAACAGATACTTTTTATTTATTTTTTTATATAAAGCTCTCAGATTCATCTCCGGACAAAAGAAATTGAACCCAGCGATAGTAATTGTGTATGTGTGAGGGAGTGCAAGATTTGTCTCCGTTTATAATTACTGCTGGCTTTTAGACTTCATGAAATGTTCCAGTGTTTGAGCTTTTAGTGTCAATTTGAGAACTCCTAACCGGTAGTCAGACTCTCTTTTCACTGGCTCCAACAATCTAGCACTGTAACAAGCTTTAAATCAATCTCTATAATGATTAAATCATTACAGCCTGTGCTGTTTTGTCAGAAAATAATGATTGTAGTCTTTTTTTCTTTTCTTTTACTCACAAATAGGCCTACACACTGTATTATGTGCTGGGAATACAGCAGGTTAAGCAGTAAACGGTGAAGTTACATTCTTGTAGGAGATGAAAAAATTGGATTTTATTGTCTCAGTAAATTGTATCTGGAGTCAATCCAAATGCAATATTTTTAAGATTCATATTAAGGTGCTGAAAACTCATAATCAGTGTAAGTGAACAGAAATGTGTGCTTTTCTCAGTACACACAGAAAGAGTCCAACAGAGAAATCTTGATGGACTGCAGGTTACTCAACAAAGCAAATCTATTTTATACACCTCAAAGGCATCAGGAAGGAGAGATCTTCACACACACACACACACTGTGTGCTTGGTTTTTCTCATGGGAAGCTGTTCTAGGATACTTCCCTATTCTTTTTCCTGTGTTGTTTCAGTCTAGAGTGTGATCGCTCATAGAGCTAGAGTTGTGTGCAGCTGTGTAACTGTGTATTGTGGGTAAGTGTGTATGCAGGCAAGAGTCTACATTGAAGTAACACCTGTGACAGTACTCATTTATAAACGTTGCTTATGCACAAAATGGGCATAGAAACATGCGTATGCATTTTTTTTTTTTACACACATATCGTGATTTATAAAAGATTTACTTGGGCGCAAATATGTACAGACATTCTAGACCATGTGTACAAACTCTTTTTCCTGGAGTGAGAAAATAAAAAATGAAGTAAACAATGATTTTAAACTTATGTTGATATACAAATTTGCATTAAATACCCCACTCGCATTAATGGAGATAAACACTAAAATTACATCATTTTACAAAAAACATAATTACCTAATTTTATTAACAATAGTCTACATAATTTTCATGTGGTATGCTATGTTTTATTGACACCAAGGAGTGCTAAAGGTGCACAATAATTCATCTTTAACATAAACTACAGATCACATATTTTGAGAAATATTTTAACGAAAACAATGATCAATGATGCGCACTTACTTTGATATTATGGCAGACACTGCTGGATTCAGTGGTCGAATGGTCCATTGTCCAGTATAGGACCAGTGATAATAGCTTACTGTACAACTGCAGCTCAGCTGCACAGAGGTGTTGATGTCATGTGAAGGCATCTCCACAACATAATAAAAAATACCTCTGTTTGAAGTATATAGGAGAAAACGGTAAGATTTGCAAGTTTCCTTTTTAAAATACTTCAAATCAGACAACTGTATTCACACTGCAATAAATATGGGCCTATCTGTTTCCACTAAAAATAGCAAAAAGATATTCATCAGCAAAACTGCATGCATTTACTTTTATTTCAACAAATGTGTTCCAGTGTAAAAGAATGAGAGCAACTCTATTCTAAAATATATCTGAGAACAACTTTAAACCATTTTGGTTTTATGGATATTTTCATATATTTATTATAAAGCATAACAAGAACTTTTAAGATGAAATCTACAGAGAGTTTTATAAATGAGACCCCACGGCCTTAAATTTACTCCTTAATTACAAAAGTAATTAAACACAAAAAAATAAATAGTAATTAAAATAATAATAATAATAATAATAATAATAATAATAATAACAAAGTATAAAAGCTGTCGTACAAATATGTTGGATATGTTAAATACATTTAGGTACTAATATCTGCCTTTTAAGGTACTTATATGCATCATTTACATATAAGCACCCTTTAAGCTATACAAAGTTCCAGTTTTTATTTATTTATTTATTTATTTACATTATTTTATTGAACGGATAGGTCCTAGAAATGAAAAATGTGTCATCATTTACTCTGTAAGTGAAAGTCAGTGGCTACTGGCAATTTTATGGTTACCCACATTCTTCAAAATATCTTTTTTTTTTCTTTTCTTTTTTTTTTTTTAAGTAATTAGAGATACTTACAAAAATGTCTGCCTTTGCAAACCCTTAACCATAAACTTAAAAGTTTGTAATGTTGTGTCACTTTAATAAAGAAAAAAATCCCCATTGGATAATATGAAAAAAAATAAATCAATAAATACTTTTGGAACCAATACTGCTGAAAAAGTGAATGCGCACTTCTGCACTGTATTTGAGTCAACTGTGCACTGAGTCTCCTGTGTGTTTAAGGAATGTTATTTGTACGATTCACCGTGTGAGGCACCATTTCAGTTAGAACTCTGTCTACATAAGCAGGATACAGCAGGGCAGCTCACTAGGTTTCGGAACAGAGCTAAAATGTCACGTTAAAGGGGGGGTGAAATGCTTGTTTTCACTCAATATCCTGTTAATCTTGAGTACCTATAGAGTAGTACTGCATCCTTCATAACTCCAAAAAGTCTTTTAGTTTTATTATATTCATAAGAGAAAGATAGTCTGTACCGATTTTTCCCGGAAAAGCACTACCGGCTGGAGGCGTGATGTGTGGGCGGAGCTAAAGAATCACGAGCGCCAGTAGGCTTTTGCGTTGAGAGCATGTGGAAGCTGTGACATTACCTTGAGGAAAAAACATCATCCAAAACAAACCATGGCTAACAGTCAGATTCAGCTGTTTATTTTTGATCCAGAATCAGAAACTGAACGAGAGCAGCAGCAGCAACGACTCGCTCCGAGCGGGGCTCGAACCCGGGTCTCCGGCACGGGAGGGGACGCACTAACAAGGAGGCAGAGATATTTTAAGCAGTTTTACTCACCGCCTGTGGTTCCAACACACGATCGTGACCCTTTTTCGTTGGGATTGCATCATCCTTAAGAAATAAACGATACGCAAATCCGGCGTCAAACTGGGCCTTGTTTGTAAAACAAGCATCTTCGAAATGCAGGGAACAAACAAAAACACGTGCACAACTCCATTGATGCTCTGTAAAAATAAACTCCATCCACTGGTCCCTTAATGCTGTTTTTTTTTTTTGGTAATCTGTGCAGGGTTGTCTTGCCCTGGCAACCAAAAACACACTCCTTTTGTAACATTTTGCGATGCTCTCGCTCTGATCAGTGAAATGTCTGTGCTCAGGCTCGCTATACGGGAGCGCGCGCTTTTCCGGCAGAACTGCCCTTAGGACCCATATAAGGAAATTCCGCTCCATCTAACGTCACACAAAGCCATACTCGAAAAAAAACTTTCCGAAACTTGTGACAAACCGGAAGGAGTATTTTGGGAACAAAAATGCTCCTTCAAACGTACAACTTAATTTTTGAAACTTTGTCCATGTTTAGCATGGGAATCCAACTCTTTAACAGTGTAAAAAACTCAGTATGCATGAAATAGCATTTCACCCCCCCCCCCTTTAAGAAAGAGAGGCGGAGATTTCTAAACAGGAAAAAGCAGGAGAATCTGTCAAATGTAGGTTTATAAGGGATTAGGCTCACACCAGACTCCAAAGTCTACAATGCATTAGTCCTGTTTACACAGGCTTTGGCAAGATTATACTGACACCCACAGAGAGAGAGAGAGAGAGAGAGAGAGAGAGAGCGCATTTGCACTCTTAAATAACAGGAATTTTGTAGATCCCGGCCACAGATGGTAGGGTCTACAGCGGGGGGGTTGACCTCAGTGATGGCAGGGTATAAAGAGACGAGAGCAGGAGGTAAACAAAAGAGGTGGTGGTGGTGGTGGTGGTGGTGGTGGGGGGGGGTGTCTTTTAGAGAAGACAGCTATAGTATACAGAGACAAAGATTTACAGAAAAGAGGGACAGAGAGAGATTTTTTTTTTTTTAGAGTAATCATGAATTGGATTTCAGTACAAACTTCCTCCTAATCTTCTTCTATCTTTCCTGTGTAATTAATTCAGAGGACAGATATACTGACACACTTCTTAACACATAGCAGCTGTATCAGTGTGTGTTTGAGGAAGTTTTGGTTTTATACCATCCAAGCAAATTAGTTTGGGGCATTTACAGGGTAAATTATAGTTCAGCAATGATCATTTCCTCACGGTCAGTGCATTTACGTCCTGTTGGCTTCTCGCGTAGGCACCTCCAGCTAGAATTCAATGAGAAATAGTCCTGACCTTTTTTGAAAAAAGGGGGCTTGGTCTTGGGTAAAATATGATGATGGATAATAGATTAATACAAAAAACACTTCCCTTAGGACTGTACTTTTAGTGTGGTGGTCTCAATGAATATGATTTATCTAGTAATTTTTCATCAGTTAAAAACAACAGTGATGTGACTCTTAATCTTGCAGTGCATTGAGAGTTATGCATTGAGAGTCTATATAAAATGCCTGCCCTCTATACTTCCATTGTAATTGATTTTTACAATATATATTTTTTTTATTGTTTCTATGAATTGAGGTTAAGTTAATTTAGTTTTTGACAGTAAACATTCCCTTACAGTAAACTACTTGTCACATTTCTGCAGCATATTAAAGCTACTAAATCATAAAAGATCTGAAGAAATATAGCAAATGTCATTTAATAACATTTCTCCAGATCAGACGTTTCTTATTTTATTTGAGATTATATATATATATATATATATATATATATATATATATATATATATATATATATATATATATATATATATATATATATATATATATATACTCATTTATTAAATTGGTTCCTTTTGATTTTGGTGTCTATAACCATTAATTTGTCAAGCACCTTTATTGCTGTCATTGCCTCTGCTTATATTTAATACAACTGACAGTTGTGTTCTTGGCTGTTTGAGCTTGTTATCTGTTGACATAGAGTTGACTCGCTGCCACATTTTCTGTGACAAGCTCTATGTTTTAGCATGAGCCAGAGTCTACAATCTGATTCATTATAAAGGAGATAGCCTCTTATTTTGTCGCCATGGTGACTGGTGGATTATAGGAACTGGTCCCAAAACCTGACAGTTTTTAAAATTAAATTAAATTAATGCATTTAGCAGACGCTTTCATCCAAAGTGACTTACAGTGCATTCAGGCTATCAATTTTTACCTATCATGTGTTCCCGGGGAATCAAACCCCCAACCTTGCGCTTGATAAGGCAGTGCTCTACCAATTGAGCTACATCATCAGGTTGTGATAATAATAATAATAATAATAATAATAATAATAATAATAATAATAATAATAATAATAATAATAATAATAATAATAATAATAAATATTTATACACTGTAAAAAATATATTTATTTTTTCCGAAGTAGTAAAAAAATCTATATTGCATATTTAAATATGTATTAATATTGTAGTCTGAGATAAGTTTTGACTTCAGATCACTGTAGATCAGTGATTTCAGATGTGGGGTTTTGGGTTATTAGCCCCTTTATCTGTTCTTGGCTTTTCAGATCTCGTCAGATCTCTGGATATATTTAATGCACTTCACTTTTGTTTTATTACCACAATACATCTTTAGAATATTGTCAAGTGCGATTGTAACAAAGCATGACAGTCAACTCAGGGTTGGATATATCTAAAATATGATTACTTCCTCTCTCTCTATCGCTCTCCTCATATTAAAATATGTCTATGTGCTTTTTATCTCAGCATGAACTTTCTCTTCAGGAAGATTTATAGTTTTTCATAAAGATGTGTTTCAGATAGTTTTCAGATTTTGGTTCTTAGGCTCAAAGTTCATAATGTTTCTCGTTTTGCATTGTTGACAAAAACTATAAAAGCATATTTAACATATGATTAGCTTTATCCGCTCACACACATGGAATGTGGTAGTTAAACCGTGCTGCTTATCTGCTCCCCTGAGGGGCGTCACTGTCTCTGAAAGCAACAGAACAGTTGTCCAATCAGAGCTCAGAGACCAAGCCAATCACAGAGCACTAATCGGTTTACAAATGTGTTCACATATTGAAATATGGCTGATAAAGTTCAGTTATTGTTCTTCCTATTAACTGACTATTTGTGGATTTCTTAGGTTTTTGGGTGAATCAAAAAATAAGAAATAACATGGACATACTTTACCACAAAATAGAAAAAAAAAACATTTAGTGAACTAAATCTATCAAATATTTAACTATCAAATCTGATATATCCAATACGAAATGTAATTTTGAAAGCTCGTATTTGTTGGCTAAACTCATTGTCCAGGATTTTTTTTTTTTTTTTTTTTTTACACCTTCTCTTGACACTTACTCTATCAGTCCTTCTTGCCTGTGCGTATCCACCTATACCTTCAGAGTAAACAGGAAATGGGGAGCATATAAATGCAGTGATCTGCCATTGAAAAGGTCACGCTGGTGACGGGAGTTGATAGAGATCCAGTAGCGAGGAATAGAGGACTGAGCTAGCATAAAGCTAGCCAATTACTGATACATTACAGGGACAGAATAACAGTCCAGAAACATTGAGATTGCAAGACAAAAGCCCTTATTTTCTCTTTCTCTTTCACAATAATAACACACAGGTCAAAGTGAGAAGATTACCCATAGTACTCACCTGCTGTATGATTACAAGGCCAGATGATTATTGTTTACTATTATTGTTTGCAAGGCCAGATCTGGAAGTCTATCTCCTTTTATGTTCAGAGCTGTGGAGCAGTGGTATCAACATGCACATGGCACAATGCGGGACATGGTGCTCTAATGAAGGTGTGGGTTTGAAACTGGGCTCTCTTTGTTTTGGTGGGAAGTTTGGTTGAACGTATCGGTTGCTAACTGAAAGTGCTCCATATGAGAAAAATACAGAACTTTGTGAATGGTGTGTGGGCCAGATATCTATGGAGATTTCTGTTATTATTTTTCGTTTTGGTAAGACTCCTGTAACAATTTAACTGTGGGTTACTTATATACCTCCATAACCCCATCATTAAGTCTCGGTGACCCTTCATCAACACCTTTTAATTTCCTTTCAACTTCAAGTGCACTGCGTATAATTTAGCATTAGCATTATTGGTGCTCAGTTATTAATAATGACCATTAGATGAATAAACTACAATTTAAATAGAACACCGTTATTTTGTTGTTGTTGTTGTTGTTGTTGTTGTTGTTGTTGTTTTAAACATATCAGACTTCTTTCAAAATCATAAAAAAATAAAACTAAATTATTCCAAACCTTTGACCAGTATTATTTACATACTGTAAATGATATTTAAAAATATGTTTAGCATTATATTGGACTTATTTCACATTTCTGGTTGGGAATCTATGTGCTGTATGACTACTTGTTAATATGATTTTGTATATGAGTTATTTCTCAAGTAATCACCAGCTGTCACAAGCAAGAACCAAACACATGAATTTGCAAATAGTTATAGGGAGCTGTGTTATATGGAGAAAGGGCCTCAATGAGAGATCCACACAGAAATACGAAAACTAGATACTGTAGATTAAAGTGGTGGAAAGAATATTTTGAAAGATACTTACAGCAGCAATAGAAGAAACAGAAGAAAATAGAGAGGACAGGTGGAAAGCAATCTGACATTTCTCCTAAAAGCAGCGTATCTCTCTGTAAAGTGGCTGGCTATGCAGAGGTGAAATGTTCTGTTCTCTCACTGAATAAAATCACTCCGCCAATTTCCAACCTGGCAGCTTCCAGATTCCTTTAACCTCTCTCTCTGTCCCATCACTCCCCTCCCCTTGTTCTGGTGGAAATTGCTAGCAACATGAGAGAAATATGGGTTTCTTTCCAGAGGGCCTGGGGGTTGAGCTGGATAGAAACAGAAAGGAAGAGCTTTACAGGAGTAAATGTTTTAATTTGTTAAAAACTATCATTACCATGTGACATGGATGAGGCCTTTCTTCCTGTGCGTGTGAGGCTTATGACTGAGTGTTGTCAGTATTCCCATAAAGAGCCCTTCAGTTTATAGCTATAGATATTCCATGTTCTGAATTCATGCTCAAGCCATTGCGTGTGTAACATGGGGGAAATGTAACTCTGTCGACTACCTTTCTCACTCCGAAATGGAGTTAAAAGTCTTAGAATTGTCACCTAAGTGATATGGATTGAAGTAATAAAAAAAGTATATATAACTTAAAAAAATCTTAGATAAAAATAATACAGTGGGCGCCTGCACATTAAGGAAGCTTCGACGGAGCGCTTGACAGATAGGTATGTGCAAGTTTCATTTTAAGATTGTAGAAAAGCCTGGATGAGTTTGAAGACAAGGAAAAAAGATAATTCGTTTTCTGAAAGCAGTGTAATTCTCCTTGGTCAACAGAAGTGCACTGTTAAGACTTTGGTTCTCTTTGTCTTTGTGACACATTCTGATTCATTGTGTTCTCTAGCACACACACACACACACACACACACACACACACACACACACGTATATATATATATATATATATATATATATATATATATATATATATATATATATATATACAGTATTGTTCAAAATAATAGCAGTACAATGTGACTAACCAGAATAATCAAGGTTTTTAGTATATTTTTTATTGCTACGTGGCAAACAAGTTACCAGTAGGTTCAGTAGATTCTCAGAAAACAAACAAGACCCAGCATTCATGATATGCACGCTCTTAAGGCTGTGCAATTGGGCAATTAGCTGAAAGGGGTGTGTTCAAAAAAATAGCAGTGTCTACCTTTGACTGTACAAACTCAAAACTATTTTGTACAAACATTTTTTTTTTCTGGGATTTAGCAATCCTGTGAATCACTAAACTAATATTTAGTTGTATGACCACAGTTTTTTAAAACTGCTTGACATCTGTGTGGCATGGAGTCAACCAACTTGTGGCACCTCTCAGCTGTTATTCCACTCCATGATTCTTTAACAACATTCCACAATTCATTCACATTTCTTGGTTTTGCTTCAGAAACAGCATTTTTGATATCACCCCACAAGTTCTCAATTGGATTAAGGTCTGGAGATTGGGCTGGCCACTCCATAACATTAATTTTGTTGGTTTGGAACCAAGACTTTGCCCGTTTACTAGTGTGTTTTGGGTCATTGTCTTGTTGAAACAACCATTTCAAGGGCATGTCCTCTTCAGCATAGGGCAACATGTCCTCTTCAAGTATTTTAACATATGCAAACTGATCCATGATCCCTGGTATGCGATAAATAGGCCCAACACCATAGTAGTAGAAACATGCCCATATCATGATGCTTGCACCTCCATGCTTCACTGTCTTCACTGTGTACTGTGGCTTGAATTCAGAGTTTGGGGGTCGTCTCACAAACTGCCTGTGGCCCTTGGACCCAAAAAGAACAATTTTACTCTCATCAGTCCACAAAATGTTCCTCCATTTCTCTTTAGGCCAGTTGATGTGTTCTTTGGCAAATTGTAACCTCTTCTGCACATGCCTTTTTTTTAACAGAGGGACTTTGCGGGGGATTCTTGAAAATAGATTAGCTTCACACAGACGTCTTCTAACTGTCACAGTACTTACAGGTAACTCCAGACTGTCTTTGATCATCCTGGAGGTGATCATTGGCTGAGCCTTTGCCATTCTGGTTATTCTTCTATCCATTTTGATGGTTGTCTTCCGTTTTCTTCCACGTCTCTCTGGTTTTGCTCTCCATTTTAAGGCATTGGAGATCATTTTAGCTGAACAGCCTATCATTTTTTGCACCTCTTTATAGGTTTTCCCCTCTCTAATCAACTTTTTAATCAAAGTACGCTGTTCTTCTGAACAATGTCTTGAACGACCCATTTTCCTCAGCTTTCAAATGCATGTTCAACAAGTGTTGGCTTCATCCTTAAATAGGGGCCACCTGATTCACACCTGTTTCTTCACAAAATTGATGACCTCAGTGATTGAATGCCACACTGCTATTTTTTTGAACACACCCCTTTCAACTACTTCAACTAATTGCCCAATTGCACAGCCTTAAGAGCGTGCATATCATGAATGCTGGGTCTCATTTGTTTTCTGAAAATCTACTGAACCTACTGGTAACTTGTTTGCCACGTAGCAATAAAAAAATATACGAAAAACCTTGATTATTCTGGTTAGTCACATTGTACTGCTATTATTTTGAACAATACTGTATATATACACGTTTCGCACACTTCAGTGCACTTTGAATGGAACATATATGTTCGCTTCAAACTGGAATCATGGTGGAATATCCTGTGATGTCCACTTCACAGGGCACTTATGTTTGAATAGAACAAATATCTGAAGCCACAAGAGAAACATAAAAAATGTGCAGTGCCAGGGGGCGCAAGAACTTAGAATGAGAACCTCTGCTCTATCTTTGGTGTGGCCGGCTTGACGTCCTTCTAATATATAAAAGGAAGAGACAATGCCAAAACATCTACTAAAAAAGGATTCTTTTATTCTTGACTGAGCCTCAAAAGAAGACCCAGCATTAAATGTTTGGTTCAGGGAAAAATAGTTTTTTCTCAGGACTTAGATCCAATTAAACAAGAAAAGTCGTATAAAACAGAATAATAAAACAAAACAAATGATGTGACTCGGTTCCCTTCAATGGGCACAGAATGTGAAATAACATAAGAAAAACAAATAACAAAAATAAGTCCTTTACAGTAATAATCTCTAATCAAAACACCAGATCACAAGTCCCAATTTGACTTGAAAGAGTGCAATCTATGTTAAAGAACCAAATAAAGGTGTATAAAACAACGGCAGTGGCTTATATGTGCCTGAATAAAGACAAAAAACAACAGCATGAGCATACATGAAAAATCTGCACATCTTGCCACATAAATGCACTACTCACATTACACACAGTTCACATTTTAACCTCTTTTAAACATATTAATCAGTAAACAGACTTTAGATAAAAGTATTCACTTTATACAGGGTACAATACTTTTCATGCCACATACAGAAACACACTTTGGGAGAATAAAATGAAAAACACTCACTGTTATATGAGACTTTGGATTACCAATCACGTGGAAACTGGCACGTGCGATCTCACAATCTTGCTCTCCCCTCTTAACAGTATAATATACAACAATTACTGCATGTTCTTCCTATACATGTATTACACTGCATTATTATACATTATAACAGTCTTCAAAGTGTATTTTAAATTAACTTACGCTCAATCTCCGTTGAAGTAGGCCTGAATCCCCTCCCCCACCGGAGATTTCTCATATGCAGCAACAAACACTAATACAAACACTGAATTGTCATCTACTCATGCAGACACACAACTGAAACCACCACAGGTCCACAAGTTGAGAATTAACCTGGATTATATCCGTTTTGCAGTTTCTAATCAACTATTTTCTCCTCCCTTGTAACTGCTGCTTCTATCAGCGCGCTCTCTGTTCCTTTCTGACGCACACACGCTCTCGTGCATATGATCAAACTCTTAAAGGAGACAGCACGCATAACTGCATCATAGCAAAAACTTCAAGGGAAAAAGCACCAGGGGAATTAAACATCGGCTATACCTGCCCCGGTTACACTCTCCCCTGCTAACAGTCAACGTCCTCGATGACTGCAAACACTCTTTAATCATCCATTACTCCTTGTAATTTACCGGATGTGTACAAGACCATACCCGCTAACACTTGGGAAAGGACATCAGGACTAAAGGACACAGCATTACAAGCAGATTTAGGCAGTCTGTTTGGGTTACCATGAACACCAGCAGTTGGCCGCTGGGTTCTGCGTGGCATAGGGTGGGGAGCAGCACTTTTTACTCTTGGATTTCGGGGAACAGGAACTGGCCTAACTGAAACCACATGCAAAGGTGAATCAGTTCTTTCAATATCAGGCAGAGAGGGCTCTTCAACAGCACTCGCCTCAGTATTCACTAGTGCATCATTATATCCTCCTTGTGCTTCTTCCAATCCAGCACAATTGTCTGATTCCACATCTTGTTGCTGTGAGTCCTCAAGTACTGGGTCCATTGAATCCTCCTTAGTCCACCTAGTTTCTTCCACTAACACACATTCAGCATCCAGTGAAGGTATCTCTTCCACTAACACGGAGGTAGGTACTTCTTCTACAGGTCTCACTTTTCTCCGTGGCATTGGTATTGGTCTCGGACAAGGCCTAATGTCTGATCTGTGTACTCTTTTTGCAGGACCGCCTCCCACTGGCTCCACAGTGTAGGTCGTACCATGCACCTCTACCACCTTATAGGCTGTAGGTGCCCAGGCGTCCTGTATCTTGTTCCGTCCTGGTGGACGATATCGTAAGTACACCTGCTGACCAACTTCTACCTCTGGACAGTATACCCCACTCTCACGCTTGGTAACTCGGTCCGCTGCCTTCCTTTCAGCATATTCACGTGCCCTAGTGTGAGCATCCCGAAGCCGCTCCTTGTGGACAGACAACCAGGCAGGCTCCTTCTCAAACACTGGCTCCTGGCCCAATAAGGCATCTACTGGTAAGTGTGGCTGCATACCAAAAAGCATGTAGTAAGGGGAGTAACCAGTGGAGGAATGAGGCGTTACATTATAGGCATACACCAGCTCAGGTAAGTACTCTGGCCATTTCCGTTTCTTGTCAGGTGGCAAGGAACGCAAGAGGTCATGCAGAGTTCTGTTAAATCTCTCGCACTGTGCATTTCCCTGGGGGTGATGTGGCATAGTGCGGGACTTTCTCACTCCATACAGCTTACAGAGCTCGGCAATAACGGCACTCTCGAAGTTTCGCCCCTGGTCTGAATGGAGACGTTGAGGCACACCATACTTGAGGAACCATTCCTTCAGAAGGATCTTAGCGGTAGTGTCTGCCTTCTGATTGCGTGTGGGGAATGCCTGGCTGAACTTAGTGAAAACATCAGTCACCACCAAGACATTCTCCTGTCCATCCGACGCAGGTTCCAGTGTGGTGAAATCCATTGCGACCACTTCCAGTGGATGAGAAGCCAAGAACGGGGTCCAAGGTGCCTGAATCTTGGGCTGCGGCATTTTGGCTAGCACACACCGCTGGCACTCCTTCACCCACTTATCCACAGCATCACACATCCCAACCCAATAACAACGCTGCTTGAGCAGGGCCAGCGTCCTCTCTACACCTTGATGCCCCATCTGGTCATGGACACTTCGCAACACCATTTCAACAAGACATGCAGGAAGCAGCAACTGTTGACATTCCCCATTGAACACATCGTCAATAGTTCTGTACATCAGCCCTTCTTTCTCTTGAAGCTTGTCCCACTGCTTAAGCAACAACAGCACCAGCCTGGACAAGTGCTTTCTTTCATGATTTGTGGGCTTCCTCTTCTTGTCCCAGAAACTCTTGAGCACACTGATGGTTGGATCTGCCCTCTGAAACTGACGAAGCTCATCCTTTGTGTAACCAGGTAATGTTGGAGTATTCTCCAGTTGGTCCCCTTCACTTTCTTGGTCTTCGATGGCTGCCTGTAAGATTCCCATTTCTCCTTCTCTAGGACTCGCCACTAGCCCAGCCAGGTCAACTCCCACTGCCGTCCCTGTACGAAGCCCACTGCAAATAGCCACACAGCCATCATACTCCAAATCCTCAGTTACCACTTCCATGGCCTCCAGTCCTGGTCTTCTAGAGAGAGCGTCGGCTGCAGTGTTGCACCGCCCAGGGCGGTACTGCACTTCGAAATCGAATATCGCAAGCTGTGCAGCCCACCTCTGTTCAATAGCACCCAGCTTTGCAGTGTTGAGGTGGCAGAGGGGATTGTTATCGGTTAGGACCATAAACCTAGATCCGAGCAGGTAACTACGGAACTTCTCCACAACAGCCCATTTGAGTGCCAGGAGCTCCAGCTTCATACTGCTGTAGTTCCTGTCGTTTCGCTCTGCACCCCTCAACCTCCTGCTTGCATATGCTATCACGGTCTTAATTCCCCCTTGCTGCTGGTATAGCACAGCGCCCAATCCCAGGTTACTGGCGTCGGTCTCCAGCACAAAAGGTAGGGTGAAATCTGCATAACCTAGAGTCGGAGCACAGGTAAGCTTCTCCTTAAGGTGCTCAAAGGCTTGTTGGCACTCCGTTGTCCAGGAGTCTTTAAACAACTTGTTGACCTGAGCAACACTCCCCTGGTGGACACAAGCGTTTACAACATCATGGAGCGGACCGGCAACCTTGGAGAAGCCCTCAATGAATCTCCGATAGTAGCTGCAGAATCCTAAAAAGGATCGCAACTCCTTCAGAGTGCTAGGGACTGGCCACTGTTTCACCGCACTCACTTTGTCTGGGTCTGTAGACACCCCTTGAGCAGATACCACATGTCCTAAGAACTTTACTTCGGACTGCAGGAAGTGGCATTTTTCCACCTTAATCTTAAGTCCGGCCTCCCTCAACCTCTGTAACACAGTCTCAAGCCTCACCAAGTGTCCCTCAAATGTACTAGAGTACACAAGCAAATCGTCCAAATAGACGAGAACCATTTGAAAGACCAGGTCACTCATTATGGCCTGCATGAGACGTTGGAATGTCGCTGGCGCATTACATAGGCCGAACGGCATCCTTTGGTACTCATACAGGCCAAATGGTGTAATGAAAGCTGTTTTGTGGCGATCCTTCTCATGAACTGCCACCTGGTGATAGCCACTCGCAAGATCAATAGATGAAAACATCTTGGCCCTACACAAAGCATCCAGACTCTCATCTATTCTTGGCAACGGGAATGCATCACGCCTAGTTTTACTGTTCAGCTTACGGTAGTCCACGCAAAGGCGAAGACTCCCGTCAGTCTTCCGGACTAACACAACTGGAGATGCATATGAACTGGAGCTTTCTTTGATGACACGCTTTTTGAGCAGTCCAGAGATATGGTCCTTCACCTCCTGGAATTGGTTTGCGGGTATTCGTCGGTAGGACTGTGAGACAGGAAGGTCATCATTCAAGGGAATCTCATGCTTTACCAATTCAGTATAACCGAGGTCTTCATCAGTGATGGCAAACACGTCCAGGTATCCCCTCAGAAGTGCCTTCAGCTCTGCCTGCTGTGCAGGGGTACCGCCAATCTTCATTTTCTCCAGGGGACACTGAAGGTCACCGCTAACTCCCGTCATTGACCTCTGATTTACCATAATTTCCTCATGATCTGCAGAGATTCGATTGAATCTAACTTCGCAGGAGCTACTCTCAACATGATGACCTTGGGCAAGTACCCCCAGCTTTACCTTAGGTGGCAACCACACATCTTCAGGGGACAAGTTTACTACCTGCACTGGGAATACCCGCCTACCGGGTGACACCAAGGTAGGAACCAGGACCAAGCCACCTGGCAATGATGTATTACATGGTTCAAGCAAGCTTACGCCACTGTTGCCAATCAGCTCTTTGTGTATTCTAGCCTGAATTGTGGCCACAGATGCTGCAGGTACGTAAGACTTACGTGTACCTGCCACCCGAACCACAGAGTTCGCTCCTACTGGGGCAGCCTCTTGCACTCTGTTAAAGGCGGCCCTCCAGTTAGCATCCAATGTCCCCTCCAAAGCATTGTCAAACTCAGCTAGAATTAATTGTTTACACCGCTGTGCTATGTTCATACCAAGTATGCCTGGGGGTGCTGAGTTAATCTCCCCATCATTCTGGTCATGTACCACCAAGAACCCACACCCAGGTATAGTCAACCCCATTACCTGGATATCAAGTTCTACATAACCAAGGTAGGGAAGAGGCAGCCCATTGGCGGCAGTAATCTTTAACCACTTGCTTGTACAGTGCATGTCTTTGTCTTCTCCATGAAGATATTCTTTAAAGAAGCTCTCTGTCAAAGTACTCACATTACTGCCAGTATCTAACAGACACCGGATTGCTACCCCCCCAGCATGAATTTCCACTTCTGGGCATTTGCCCACTGCACGCTCCAGAAACCTCTCTTTTGTCAGTGAGCCAGTCTTTGAGCCATCAATTCCACCTCTCATTGCTCGGCTCTTCGCAATGGAGGTGCACCGTTTCCCGGAAACAGAGACTCAGACGTTGCTGGCTCAGTGCGTTCCTGAAAGCGCTGCCCAGTGCATTGCCTGGCTATGTGCCCAACGCCCTCACATCTCAAACAAATGGGTTGGCCATCTCGGGTATACCTTGGCTTAAACCTGGGCTTACTAGGTTTTTCACAAGTTGGGTCAGACCTTTGAATCGTGAGATCACGGACAGCATTGGTAAGGTCCCCGATAGCCTTCCCTTGTTGTGTAATTACCTTAATTACTTCTTGTAGGGCTACAGTCAAGTCATTTGGTACAGTGGCAGTCATCCTTGAATGCTCTACACTTTCTTCCACACTCACTAGGTTTCGGTTTCGGACCACATTAGCTGGACGAGGTCGCTCTTCTGAGCACCACAACAGGGCCTCCTCACGAACTTCAAATAATGTAGCATGAGGCCGCTCTCTAACCACTTTGCGCAGTTCCCTCCGGAGTGCTGAATCCCTCACCCCTTCTATGAACTGGTCTCTCAATGCCAGCTGCACATTTGGAATACAATGTGGTGCTTGTTGCAGTGCAGCATTTAACATCAATGACAGTGCATGTGAAAAATCACGAAAATCCTCACCGTCCAATTGTTTTCGTGCATAAAATGTGTGCAACAACTGGGAGGTGCTACGCTTTTCCCTGAAAGCTGCCCTCAAATATGAGAATAGATCTTCAGCTGACTTATCCTCCCCCCCCATACACAGCCTGACTTCTTCTAGTGCTGAACCCTTTAAGTGGGAGAGGATAAAATCTACCTGATCCTCAGTACTCAACCCCCTCACTCGTATAACCCTCCCAAGTTCCTCAATGAACTCATCAACATTTTGGCAATCTTTACCTGGGTCCCCACTGAAAGGTACAATTTGTCTCTCTCTTGGGATATACACATAGGATCTAGTATGAACATTTGTCATGTTAGCAAGTGCTGACATTACTTCATCATGTCTACGTCCCAACTCCGAGATCTGGGACTGAAGCTGTGAGACTGGGTTACCTTCCTCAATGTCCATTTCCGGCGCTGCAGCACCTGCACCTTGAATGTCCTCTGCCATAGCAGCTGCACCCTCCATGTTCTCAGCATCCATGACTTTGAGGGGTAGTCAACGAAAATATCAGTTCTCCAATAGTCACTTCAACAAGCACTGTCCTCCTCGAAGTCCTCACACAGCAGACTTGGTGTGCTGGCTCTTTGTCCTGCCGCCGCTTCTGTCAGGATGTCACTGCAGGTCGTTCCAGCACTCAGTTACCCTTCGCCACTACCGTTGTTTACACCCTTCTACTTTTGCACTATTGTAACAAAAATAAATCAGCCCCAAACAAAACAGAATCCCACTTCTGACACCAAAATTAGATGTGGCCGGCTTGACGTCCTTCTAATATATTAAAGGAAGAGACAATGCCAAGACATCTACTAAAAAAAGGATTCTTTTATTCTTGACTGAGCCTCAAAAGAAGACCCAGCATTAAATGTTTGGTTCAGGGAAAAATAGTTTTTTTCTCAGGACTTAGATCCAATTAAACAAGAAAAGTCGTATAAAACAGAATAATAAAACAAAACAAATGCTGTGACTCGGTTCCCTTCAATGGGAACAGAATGTGAAATAACATAAGAAGAAAAGCAAATAACAAAAATAAGTCCTTTACAATAATAATCTCTAATCAAAACACCAGATCACAAGTCCCAATTTGACTTGAAAGAGTGCAATTAATGTTAAAGAACCAAATAAAGGTGTATAAAACAACGGCAGTGGCTTATATGTGCCTGAATAAAGACAAAAAACAACAGCATGAGCATACATGAAAAATCTGCACATCTTGCCACATAAATGCACTACTCACATTACACACAGTTCACATTTTAACCTCTTTTAAACATATTAATCAGTAAACAGACTTTAGATAAAAGTATTCACTTTATACAGGGTACAATACTTTTCATGCCACATACAGAAACACACTTTGGGAGAATAAAATGAAAAACACTCACTGTTATATGAGACTTTGGATTACCAATCACGTGGAAACTGGCACGTGCGATCTCACAATCTTGCTCTCCCCTCTTAACAGTATAATATACAACAATTACTGCATGTTCTTCCTATACATGTATTACACTGCATTATTATACATTATAACAGTCTTCAAAGTGTATTTTAAATTAACTTACGCTCAATCTCCGTTGAAGTAGGCCTGAATCCCCTCCCCCACCGGAGATTTCTCATATGCAGCAACAAACACTAATACAAACACTGAATTGTCATCTACTCATGCAGACACACAACTGAAACCACCACAGGTCCACAAGTTGAGAATTAACCTGGATTATATCCGTTTTGCAGTTTCTAATCAACTATTTTCTCCTCCCTTGTAACTGCTGCTTCTATCAGCGCGCTCTCTGTTCCTTTCTGACGCACACACGCTCTCGTGCATATGATCAAACTCTTAAAGGAGACAGCACGCATAACTGCATCATAGCAAAAACTTCAAGGGAAAAAGCACCAGGGGAATTAAACATCGGCTATACCTGCCCCGGTTACATTGGCAAATCCTTTACATATGTAAACGTAAAGACTTTGAGTCAGAAGCGCCAGCATTGTAGTCTACTCTTCCAGGATCAGGAAACAGTCCTCCATAAAATGTCCTGCACACATCTGTATATTTGGGTTGAACAGTTCTGGAACAGTGTTGTAAATGCAACTTAACCACTGAAAGCTAGTTGTGTCCTCTTTTGGAAGGCCAAACAAAGTGGTTTCGCTTTCACAATGAAACAGCATCTCCACAAGTGAGCGAACAGCAGCGAGAATCAAAGTTACGACTTCTTTCTTTGCATGAACATTTGGGTGGCGTTATGCAAATCTTCCCACATTGTGACGTAGACATGTCGGGGTGGGTGTTTAAACGATGCGTTTTAGGGGGGTGTGGCAGAGTCTTAACTTTGGCAAAAAATATCTCTTTGGATTTGAGACTTTAGTCTTTGCAGCTTTACAGATCTTCTTTATGCACCAAGAGCTTGTTACACTCCAAAGAGAAAGGAAAACTTGAAATCGCATCATATGACCCTTTTAATCAAACCCTCTCTCTCACTCTTTCTCTTTTTTAATTTAATTAAATGTTTAAATTTTTTAGTTTTAGTTTTATAAACAGGTCCCCTCATCTGTTTGTGATCGCGCTCCTCGATCCTTTCGTCATGGGGCCGTCATTCCAGCATTTGCTAATACATTATTACATCAAAATAGGTATCTGTTAGTGTTATAATGGACTTAAACTAACATTTGTATTGTTATTGACATTTGCAAAGGTTAATAAATACTGTAACAAATATATTGTTAGTTAATATTACTTAATACAACCAATACAAATGTAAACGTCAATTAAAACAACATTAACTGATAGGAATTTAATGTAAACTGTTGCACCCAAAATAAAATAAAATAAAACTATTGTATTTTTTTTTTTTCAGTTATCAAAGCAGACCATTATTATAACAATAATAATTAAAAACACAGAGCTACTAATAATAGAAATAAAACCACACACAACAAAATGTATACAATTTGACCTAAAATTAAAATTAAAAACAGAATATAAAAAAATACAATTAATTCAAAATAGTTAAAATAGTAGTATCTCAGTGATACAAAAATAACACTGTTCTATAATAGAAAACAAGACAAACACACCGATTAAAAAAAGTAAGTTTCTGTTCTGCAGTAAGACTATTCTGTGGTATCAAGAGTTATCTCTATCAATTGTGGTACATTAGAACTGTAGTTGAGATGAACATGGTCTCTTTGTGGCTTTGAAGCACAGGATTTAGGATGTCTAAATGGAAAGGCTTTTATCTCAGTTTCTCATGTGTGCACACGATGGATCGGTGCATTATCCACTTTCTGTTCCCCTGTTATCTGCCATTATATCTAATCATTATCATTATCATCATGCTCAGCATACCCGCCTTGTTCCTGTTCTATTGACGTTGGAACTCTTTGTGTCATGTCAGTTTCTGAAACTGTAACAAAGCCCACAGTACAGAATAAAGATACCATTAGCTAACCAGATATCTGAATATATATGCGGTTTGCGTGGCTCAATGCTTTTGTCTAAAATTCCATCCAAAGTTTTCCTTCCAAATAAGTTGTCTGTGCCCACAAACTGAACTGTAAATCACAGGGCCCTTTACACAATGTTCTTGTCCTTTATCCAATACTGGCCTGCAGTGTGCTGTACATATTCTGGGTTTTCTTTTTGGTAACCCAGAAACCTTTGTGGGGCGTATGGTCTGATCAGACGGCTTACCTCTCCCATGGTGTGCCTCAAAGGTCTATCTCAGGACAACAGGCTTTACAGCATCAGGATCAGCCATGCTGACCTCACTGAGCAGGACGATGAGTAATCTCAACAGCACGGAGCCCTCACTACATACAGTACACCCAGACATCCCTGTCCTGATTTTACGTTCAAATTAAGTTTGATTGATTAAAGTAATCTACATTAATCTGTAACTTAGATTGATAAATTATAGCTAATTTACTCTTTAGAAAACTGATTCCAGTTCTAAATTGTGATGAGCCATGTTGAAAGCCATTATAAAATAAGCCAATGTAGCAAATATACAGGAACATGTTCACATGTTCTATATTCTATATGAAGGTGTGCAAATGTATATGTGTATTAAATAATAATATAAAATATATATATATATATATATATATATATATATATATATATATATATATATATATATATATATATATATATATATATATATAAATATATGAGGGCTCCTTTACTTTACCTTTTATAATCTTAACATATTTCCATTCCCCGGTTAAAACAAAATTGTACTAATTATTCTTCCTAATGCCACTCCATAATCATAAACGTCTCTGACCCTCTGCCAAGTTTTTTCGACTTTGACTCACAGTTGTTTCAATAATGCATTCAGTGATGTTATTAAGTTGCCTGACAACCAATTTCACATTATTAATTTAAGAGAAGCAACCCTCACTGCTTCCCGCAGTACCTACTGGCTTTCAGAGGTGCCATAATTGCCCATGTTCTTTGCTTATATGTGGCTTAGTATTGACCTAAAGCCCTAGCAAATAGGCCACCTACACATCATATGCTAAATCATATCTATCAATCTCAGAACTATTACAGAACAGACTGCACAAGCAAGGCCAGTGCTCATGCAGCAGCCAGTTTGCCTTAACCCTGCTAAATGGAAGTCATCCCAGAGATTAATAGAGCTGGCATGAGACATTTTGTTTGCTTTCACCCAGAGGGAGGGTGAGACTGGCGGAGCAAGACCTACATGTACTCAGATTTTCTCTCTTTCAGTGAGGACTGTGTGGAGAGAGAATCCATCTTTCATCTTTTAGATCGAATAGGATTTTTAATAAGCAATAACTAATGAGGCTGCTTGTATGAAGGTCATCAATTAAGGAATGAATTAATCACCTAATCATCCGACCAAGATTCTGATGACTCTAAACGAATATGTTGTCAAATGACAATGTAATTCGGATCTTTAGACACTTTTTAGGTTAGTTTAGCACAGCAGCTCTTTAATACATTCAGGCATCCTTTGTGGTAAATTCTGTCAGCTACATTATCAGTTAATTAATGCTGAACACAAGAGTCCTTGAATCATAATAGTGTGTTAAAATCAATTAGTGCTCCAGATTTTTAGTGTTTTCCCTTCTGAATTTTACATAAAAAACATACATGAAGAGCGATGTGCAGATGTCCACAAAATAATTAGCATTTTGCCACCTGTGAATGCTAATTAACATACTATTTTTGACAATGTTCAAAGTTGCCAATAGTTATCTATACAGTCTTAGTATTTCAAGAGGATCTCATTGCAGTTCATAACTGTTTGACATTTTGTCAAATGTGTGGCTAATTTGTATGAAATATACATTTTGTATACTTTTTTTGTATGATCTGCCCACACCAAGGTAATGGTTATGTTTAGGGGCGGGCCTTCATGCTTACTTGTTTTTCGTACAGTACACATCATACAAATTCATACAAAATTTACACCTCGTAATAGTTACATTTTCAATGCTAGATTGGGTTGGATATGTAAGTCCATGCTTATAAAATGGTTAGTTCTGATTGGTCAGCAGCTGTGATTAATTCTCTATAAAGCACAGCAATGACCGCTTCACCCAATAGTTCTGTGTATCACTGTGCAAATCCCTTAGCAATCACCTTTAACAGCATAAACAGTCAATATAGTGTCAAAACTGTGCCATGTATTTTGTATTTTAGCAAAATTAACCGTTTATTATTACTGTACTGAAGGTCACTCCCTCCCCAATCAAAGAAACTCTGTGAGATCCGCTGATGTATGGAAGCCCACCGTTTCTGAAGAGCAGGGGGAATATTACTGTATGTATTTATTTTCTGTTTCAGGTATGGTACTATATGTGCAGATTCATTACTAATCATATGCCTAACGATGAAAACGGTTTCGTTAATATTCTTCTCTCTTCACATTGACAGGTATGAATCACATTACATTAATCAAGTCAATTTAAAATGCCGAAATTGGTTTTATATTTTCTATCATAAAATAGTTGTCAGATATTAAATGTTTGGCTACTTACATCTTATCTCGCACTTTATGGCCGATAACTGAAGTGTCGCGTTGAAATTCTAACTATGCAGATTCTCTATACATAAAGCCCAACTACTTTGATTTGATTGGTCATCTTAAATATTTTTTGACATTGACGAGCGGTGACTGTCACCATGACAGATGGCTGAGGCAGCTCAAATGAGGAGGTTTAAGTTTAATCTTGGTGCTGTTTGCACCAACAAGCTTTGCAGCATGAAGGAAGAGTTAATACTATATTAGCCAATAATTCCCCAACTACACCTCGTAAAAATACAGAGGTCCGGACCTTGGTAATCTCATCATAGCTGGCTACGGGCAAGAGCACAAGACTTTAAACTTTTCTTGTAATATTGTTAAGTGTCATTCCAAGACTTAAGCATGTTTCTAAAAGCTTGCTATCACACGTTGTAAGACATAATTGATTGAATGTGATAGTAATTATTGTTTGAAATGTTTTTTTTTGTTTGTTTTTTTAATAGTTATAGTTATTGAACAGAAAACAAGAATAAGCCTAGAATTGTGGTACTACCTTTAAACAACTTTACAGCTTGAACAACACAACTTTTTATACAAGATATTCAATGAGTGTTTTAGCAAAAATAAGAGCTACACATTTCTGTTAAACCCTTGATAATGCCTTACCCATAGACTTCCACTGTTAATGTATTAATGCTTTGTTTTTGTACACTAAGGAATTGCCAAGACGCCACAGATGCAATAGAGCTTAACTAAAGCTTAACCTCAGAACATTCTTGGGTGGGTGTTTGTTTTGGGTGCATATCTGTGTTTTGCGGTTGTTTTAGAATCATGACTGACATTCTGTTCTGAGGGGCATGGGTCAGTATAAATGTTTTGAGGTGAAGATAAAGGGCTTAGGGTTTGGTTTACAAGGACATTGTGAGGGGAGAGAGAGCATCTGGCTTATCAGGAGGACTCCTGGCGTGCTGGTGCGACGGTCAAATCAGTCCCCATAACAAGGTTGACCTCAGTCGGCAAATTAAGTTCCATAAATCGGATCAGAGGCCCGCCATTACCTTGGGTGGCAGGAATATTGTTACAATCAAATGGGACTGTCACCATCTGGATGTATAGTGGTCAATAATAATAATGTGCATTTATAACACTACAATTTGTGAAGTGTCTTTTTTTGTTTGTTTGTTTGTTTTTAGCTTGGAATTAGTTTTGCACTCAGTGTTAAGCAGTTTTACAGAAAACTGGTTGACACAGAGTGTTGGCAAATTTGAAGAGTCGATTCTCGAGTTATGTTGTAAAATGTGCAAGGCATACATATAGGATTAGCATAATAAGAATTATTAACATCAAGTTAGATTTTATATTATACTTTTTTGTTTTCCTAATTTTTTCCTACCTTTTGGACCACAATGTGCATTTACAAACATGTATAAAAAAATACACATTTTAATGTAAGATAATCATGATCATCATCATAATCATCATCATATTTGGTAACACTTTATGATAACCTTAATTTATAATTAATCAACAAACTTTATATTTTTGTTGGACTTTGTTTGTTATGTAGACCTCTATTTACACATCTTAACAAATGATCTATTAATTATTTGTTCATGTTTTTGCTGTACCTAACCTAAAGCAGAAACTATTCATAATTTGCAAATGTTTATTATTGTTTACTTATCATTAATACCTTTATGAACAGTCATCTCAGTGGCAAAAAGTGTCCCAAAAGAACTGAATTCACGCTATTCACACATCTTTACTAATCATTTATTTATAATTAGTATCTTTATGGGCAGTGGAGTTTTAACTAATGTAACAATGTCTGTGTAAAGGGTGGCTGGTTAAGTTTAACTAAATGGCTGCTAAATACAAAACAGATTGTAATTTTGGTGCAAAAAAAGTGTATTGCCTCAACACTCACATTTATTTATTTTATTTATCAGAACAATATAATATAAGCAGATTGAACCATGTTCATGATATATCACACCTCAATAGCAGCTAATGATAATCATGCTAATCATTTTGTAACATCTGTTAAAATCAATGGTAGATTTTCAATAAATGCTTGATCATTTGGAATTGAAAGTTTAATAACATTAGTAAGCATGTTAACTTGAACATGAAATAATGATTTGTTTGAACATTATGTTTAATAAGTTTATTAGCAACAAACACAGCATGTCACATTTCTAACTCTTGAATATGTATTAACTAATGACCCATTAAGCATTATATAATGTTTGCTAATAATTTATTATTGAAAGTAATTATAAAGTGTTACCTAATATATTTTATGTAATTTCTAATAGTCTTTATAAACATTCTAAATATCTGTTTAAATATCTTGTTTTGTTTTCCTTCTCTCTTCTCTCATTAGTGGTGCCAGACTTGTAGACCACAACATATATTTGCAATCATACGGGGGAAAACATGCATAAACTGAATTGTGAAGTACTTAGAATAGACACTTAAGCGCAGAATAACAGTTTTATGGTATGATGCAATACACAAATAATAACCCAAGCCGAGTATGCAGCAACAAAAGCATAACACACTTGTGTCTCTCCTAAATGAAAACTTGTTTATTGGCATAATAATTACTAAGGTGAAGGCTCTCTCTCTCTCTCTCTCTCTGTCTGTCTTGCTCGCTCCCTTTGGGAGGTTTAAATTCTTTGTCCTTGTTACCTCTCTCTCTCTCTGTCTATCTATCTCTCTCACACACGCACACACACCCTCTGGGAGGTTTAAATTGTTTGTCCTTGCTCTCTTCTTCTCGCTCTCGCTCTCTCTCAGTCATTGGCCTGGCTGTGTTTCTGTATCCCTAATGAGACAGTCTTGTCCTAACCTGACACAGCAACTTACTTCTGGCTAACCACTAATGAGCAATATGAGGTGCTCACTCGTTTATTTACACCCTCGTTCTCTCTCATTCTTTCGCTGCAGAGGTTTTGGTGTGAGGTCAGAGGGACGGGAATTAAAAGGAGGGTGAATAAATGGCAGGGTAAGTGGAAGTACCCCAGCAGTCATTACCCATGAGTCTTCTGATTGGCCAGCAGAGATCTCAGTCATGAAACAGCTTCTAGTCATTCTACGTGTTGCTATTTGTTTGGCAGGCACAAGGCCATAACTCATGCATTGGCTTCGGGCAAAAATTTCATTGAATTTATTGCATTAAAATACAGTAAAACAGTAATATTATGATTTATATATATATATATATATATATATATATATATATATATATATATATATATATATATATATATATATATATATATACATATATATATATATATACATATTGTATATTTTAAAATGTAATTTAATCCTCTGGTAGCAAAGCCATTTCTCCAATCTTCAGTGTCACATGATCCTTCAGAAATCATTATTTCTATGTGATATTATTATCAATGTTGAAAACACTACTTACATTTTTTAAGATATTATTTATGTGTTTGTTTGTTTTGCGAGATTCTTTTAAATGCTATTCAGTATTTTTGTATTTACCTTGACTTTTATTTTAAGATATGTTTGTACATATGTTCAAAATGGAAATTACAAAAATGTAGATGTTAAAAATAACCAAGCATGTTTTCCACAATTTTCACAATACAGTGTGGTCTCAAGTACTCTATACATAAATAAATAAATATATGAATAATAATTCATATGTAACTATGTGAAAAATAACACTAAGCATTTTATCATCTTTTTGAAAGAACATAGGAATAGAAAAGGAATAGAACCTATCTATAATTTTGTTGATGAGATTCTTAAAGATATTAATCACGGGACAATGAAGGGAGCAGAGATGCATTTACAACAATATGTTCAAGATTTTACTTTTTGCAAAGTTTTGCATTATGGTAAATATGTGTGCTAACAACAGCAAGGCCATGGGATAAGTTCCCAGAGAACGCACACACACATATAAAAAAAATAAAAAATACTTGAATGTACTCTAAGTCACAGTGAATGAAGTGTCTGCTAAACACATAAAAGTGAATGTTGCTGTAACTCAGCTGACACCAGTGATGCCAAAGTCGTGAGGGTTTAATTCCCAGGGTGCACATTGTGATAAAAAGTACTTTGAATGCACTCTGAGTTGCTTCGCATGAAAGCATCTGGTTAGTATAAATGTACTGATAAACATACTGTAAGTGTAATTAATGTGTGTTTATTAGGCTAGCATATTTCTCCTGCCCTGTTCTACGCTGCATGAATCTGTCTAAAGCTTCTTGTGTGTGTGTGAGTGGGGGGGGGTTGTTTAATATACTACAATATATGTGTTTTCTTTCCTGTGCAAATGTAGAATATGCATGAAAAATTATGAATGCATTCAAGAGATTCTAAGTTACTACAGCAGCACAGTGGTTACCCTACACTGCTACACTGCTCTCCTGAATCTCCACTTTGGTCAGGCTAACAGTCAGAGGCAGGCCTTCATACATCGCATCTTTCAGAGAGATGGGTTGTGTATGTGTGTGTGAGTGCATGTGCATGAGTGAATTACGCTTAAATGGAGAGACAAGCCTTGTATCTCCTTTGTTGCGTAATCGTTGTGGAAAGCTGTCAGAGGAGGTTGGAGTTTGTTTTATTCTTTCATACGGAGGCAAGACTTCCAGTTTCTATTCTCTCGCATTCTTTTTTCTTCTATTCCCCTGTTGTTTCTTGTTTATTCCTTCTTTGTGTGTGTGTGTGTGAGTATGTGTATGCATGTGTGAAAAATGTAGTTCCTGTTGATTTCACACTTACAGAAAAAAAAAATAGAACTGTTGGAATTTGCTCAAGAATCGTTGCCGAACGGATGCTGTTATAAAAATAGCATGTGTGTGTAAATTGTTTGTACTAGAATTTGTGCATTTTATATCACACGTGACATGGTTTTAGATGTTTGAACACACAATGCCTGGGATGTTTCTGGATCAACAACGCTGCCATATTTGCTTTGTGGGTACTCAGTTACAGAAACATTAAGTGTATTTTGTGTGTCTCTAAATCATTCTTCATGATCCTATCTAATTTGCAGCACTAAATGTATTATACAATTTCAATCACTTACAAAATATTCTCAAAACTTATCATGAGTCACATTTTTTTCAGTAAATTTTATTTTAGATCATGAAAGTTATGTTTTTGTTTTTGATTTTGTTAACGCATTTTTAGCTTGATGCAAGAGATGATTTCATGTTAATATGTGTCACAATCACCATGGGTGTGACTATGAATAATCTTATATTTTTGTTATATTTTTGTAGATGTTTTGAACTTTTATAGTAAACAATAAAGCACATCAGTCCATGATTTACTGTAAACAAAATATAAATAATAAAGTAAAAGTATTGTGGAAAACATGCCTTAATTAATTTTGACTTCATTTTAACTGAATTTTAAAAGTTTTTTAATAAAAATAAAAAAATACGTAATGTACCAACAAAAAATTGGGTGTTGATACAGTTTTCACTCAAATATTGCTAGTAAATTACACAAAAAGTTGCAAAAAGAAAAAATGGCAAGCAATATGATACATTTAGTATGACATTTTCAGTACAAAGTCTGGAATTGTATTTTCTTTTGAAACATACTCTACCAATCTTTGTTTTATGTGAGAAAAATAAAATCGTACTCGGTTACGAACGTAACCTCGGTTCCCTGAGATACGGAACGAGTACTGCGTATGGGGAAAAGCTCCTTTTTTCCTCGATACTGAAGCCTTTTTTCAATAACGCAGTGCAACTGCACTGCCATTGGTTTAATCTGTAAACTTTTTTAAACCAATGACAGCGCTGCGTAGCTGCGCGAGCCTGTGGCGATGCAGCGCGCCAAAGCCCGCCAGAATGGGCGGGGCGAATGGCTATATAAGCAGGCAATCGCCAGAGGAAATCAGGTCATACGACTGAAGCGACGACACTGAACCCGCAGCCTCGTGGCACGGCATATAACGCAGTACTCGTTCCGTATCTCAGGGAACCGAGGTTACGTTCGTAACCGAGTACGTTCCCTTTCGATACTTCACTCATACTGCGTATGGGGAACGAATTCAACCGCGCCGTGCCACGGTAGGGAACGACAAGACTTAACTTGAACACCCTGGGGTCCAGAGGATAAGTGAGAGGGCCGGAGCCATCGAACCCTTGACGCTACACTGCTGAGAGGGAGCTAGCTCCCTGGAGGTGGTATGATGACAGAGTCTGCTAGAGGCTGTCGTATCAAACCGAAAGAACCCGAGCATGCAAGGTCGGGATATCCAAGTTATAGAACCTGACAAAAGTGGACGGCGAGGACCAGCCGGCCGCCTCACAGATGTCCTTGATAGAGACACCACTAGACCAGGCCCATGAAGAGGCCATCCCTCTAGTAGAGTGGGCTCTAACTCCTATGGGGCACTCAAGGCCCATAGAGGAGTAACATAGAGCGATAGCTTCAACTATCCAACGCGAGAGGCGTTGCTTTGAGACCGAAGACCCTTTGGTGCGGTCACCAAAGCAGACAAAAAGCTGGTCAGATTGCCTGAACGGCTGAGACCGCTCAATGTAAATTCTCAAAGCCCTCACTGGGCAGAGTAAATCCAGCTCTCACCATCTGTTGAGAGTACCGTCCTTCTGGAAACCGCCTGTAGGGGTACTCCACGACTGAACCAAACAGGGTTCATCCAAGGCTCCAGGGCTGCTAGACAGGCCTGGTTGACCCTGATGCGAAAGCGGCCGTGCCGCCAAGCATGAGGTGGGACCCGGAGTTTCAGCCAGTACTGCAAGGGCCGCATTCGTAGGAGGCCGAGCTGTAAAACTGGGGAGGCGGAAGCCATCAGCCCTAGCATCCTCTGAAAGAACTTCAGAGGGAAACAGGCTTTGTTCTTGACAGAGGCCGCGAGCTGCTGAAGTACAAGAGCGCGCTCTGGTGATATGACCGCCCTCATATTGACGGAGTCGAAAACTGCTCCCAGGAACGTAATACGTTGGCTGGGGAGCAGTGAGCTCTTGGCGAAATTGACCCTGAGTCCTAGGCACTGTAAGTGGCTCAGGAGCATGGATCTGTTGTGGTCTAGCTCGGTTCGTGACTGGGCTAGAATGAGCCAGTCGTCGAGATAGTTCAGAATGCGAATTCCCATCTGTCTCAGAGGGGAGAGCGCCTCGTTCATGCACTTCGTGAAAGTGCGGGGAGCTAGAGACAGCCCAAAGTGAAGGACTGTATATTGGTAAGCCACACCCTCGAACGCGAACCTCAAGAATCGTCTGTGATGGGGGGCTATCTGGATGTGAAAGTAAGCATCTTTCAGGTCCAGCGAGAAGAACCAGTCCTCGGGGCAAATCTGCGTGAGGATCTGCTTCAGTGTCAACATCTTGAACTTCCGTTTCATGAGAGAAAGGTTCAGATGTCTGAGGTCTAAGATGGGTCTGAGACCGCCATCTTTCTTGGGGACAAGGAAATAACGGCTGTAGAACCCCGACCCGCTGTCTGAGGGAGGAACTATCTCTATGGCTCCCTTCCTTAACAGCGTCATCACTTCGGTGCGGAGGACCTGAGCATCGTCCGGCTCTACCGAGGTGGGAATCACTCCGCGAAAACGCGGGGGTCTTCGGGCGAACTGCAGTGAGTATCCGTGTTTTATTATCCCCAACACCCACTTGGACACTCCGGGGATGGCCTGCCAGGCCTCGGCCCGCGTGACAAGGGGCTGGATAGTGTCGGATGGCAGACCGCTGATCAGGGGCCTGAACACCGACGAGTGTGGAAGAGGAAAAGTGCTCTCTTTTTGAAAATGTGAAATATTTATTGTGTTCGCCATAACAACGGCGCTTTGCGTGGACGCAACAACAGTGGGCCCAGGTCGCACAGCAGACAGGCGAGAGAGCTTCTGGGGTGGTCCGGCCGCAGCGGGACTTTGCCCCTTCCTCTTTCTTCCCCAACGATCAGGAGGATTTAGAGGGCGTCGGGTCCAGCACAATCCTTTGCCGGGGGCCCTGACGTCTAGGCGGTTTAGCGCGCCTAGTGGGGCGAGCTGGGTGCTGCTCCTTAGGGGGTGCCGCCTGGGGGGTAGAAGGGGCAGGTTTGCTCTGGTGCTGAGTCGGCGCAGTCCTGGGGCGACTCGGGGCAGAGGTGGAGCGCTTGGGCAGGAAGTGTCGCATGGCTTGGGACGACTTCTGTGCTGCAGTGAAGCGTTCTGTAAACCCTTCTACCGCTGGTCCGAAGAGGCCGCATGGAGAGACTGGGGCATCGAGAAAGGCCACTTTGTCGCTCTCCTTAATCTCTGTTAGGTTGAGCCAGAGGTGGCGCTCCAGCACAACCAGGTTGGCCATGGATCGTCCGATGGCCTGGGCCGTGGCTTTCGTGGCTCGCAGAGCCAAATCAGTGGCGCTGCGGAGGTCACGGAAAGCAGGTTCACTACAGCTAGACTCATCCAGGGAACGGAGAAGCTTTGCCTGGAACACCTGCAATATGGCCATGGTGTGCAGAGATGAAGCGGCTTGGCCCGCAGAAGTGTAGGCCCTGCCAGCCATGGCAGAGGTCGTCCTGCATGGCTTGGAAGGAAGGGCTCTCTTATTTTTCCACCCCACAGCCGCGGGGGGACAGAGGTGAGCAGCCACGGCCTCATCCAGGGGCGGCAATTGCTCATAGCCCTTCTCCTGAGAGCCATCTACTGAGCTGAGAGCTGCAGAGGAAGTGCGTAGGCGGGCCGAGTAGGGGGCGCGCCACGACTTTGTCAGCTCGTCATGAACCTCAGGGAAGAATGGGGCAGGTCGCTGGCGGGGGGCCTGGCGGCGTCCTGGCAGGTACCACTCGTCCAGCCTGCTGCGTGTCGGCTCTTCAGGGGGGGCCCACTCCAAATGGAGTTCCTCAACGGCCTTGGAGAGGATGCGGAGAAGCTCGGCATCCATCCCAGCTCTGGCGTCGATGGGCTCCAGTGACGGCAGGTGGGCGGGGTCAGAATCGCCGGCCCAGTCCTCCGTTTCAGAAGCCGCGAGTGACATGGAGTCGTCAAGCGGCTCGTCCTCCGATCCGCCAAAAGAGACGAGGTCGCTCGCTTCAGCCGAGGGACGCTGCTCTGGGCGTGAGAAGAGGACAGGGGACGGCTCTCTCATTGGAGAGGGTGAGGCACGCGGGCGCTGAGCCGGCGTGAGCTCACCCAAATCCGGGCGCTGGGCCCCTCTTCCCCGCTGTCTTTTCCTGGCCGGCTCGCGGGAGGAAAAAGACGGGAGGGCGCGAGGGGCGGGATTACTTTCATTAAAGAAAGCAATCCGCGAGCGCAGAGAGGCGAGACTCATGCTTTCACAAAAGCAGCATGAAGTCTCAGTGAGTGCAGCCTCAGCATGGGGTTTACCCAGGCAGAAAACACACTCACCATGGCCGTCGTCCTCATGCAGAGGGGCTCTGCATGTGCCACAGCTGTGGCGCGGCATGGCCGTCGCCGTTAAAACGGCGTTAGAAACGCTCTTTTAGAGCGGTGAAAACCGCTGGAAAAAGCTCTTTTAGGATCGCCGGATGGCGGCAGGAGATCGCTGAGAAGCGGCCGGAAGCGGGAAGCGGGCGGCCCGAGATCGGCGCTGAGAGCGGCTGTCTGCGAGTACGCCGGCGCTGCAGGCGGTCGGCGGTCTCAGCTGGTCCGCTGCGGTGCCTCTTCGACGGCGAGAGCTCGTTCCAGGCGAAGGCGTTCAGCAGAGATCCAACGAAGTGAAGTCGTCGCTGAAGGAGTAAGATCTGATTTCCTCTGGCGATTGCCTGCTTATATAGCCATTCGCCCCGCCCATTCTGGCGGGCTTTGGCGCGCTGCATCGCCACAGGCTCGCGCAGCTACGCAGCGCTGTCATTGGTTTAAAAAAGTTTACAGATTAAACCAATGGCAGTGCAGTTGCACTGCGTTATTGAAAAAAGGCTTCAGTATCGAGGAAAAAAGGAGCTTTTCCCCATACGCAGTATGAGTGAAGTATCGAAAGGGAACATGGTATAGTTTTTTTTTTTTTTTTTTATTAAGTGAAAGATCTGCATTTGTGGTTAAAAAGTATATACTTATACATAAGTTGCTGTTTTTGTTGTTGTTGTTTTGTTTTAGTTTTTTTTTTTTGTTAGCTTGTTTGTTTGTTTTTTTATGACCAATCGTTTCACTAGATAAGACCCCTATTCCTCAGGTGGGATCATGCAGAGTCTGCATTAAAACTGGAGTTTGGACCTTCAGCCCGTTGACCTCCACTGAAGTCCATTATATGGAGAAAAATCCTGGAATGTTTGTCTCAAAAACCTTGATTTCTTTGCGACCGAAAACAGAAAGACGTGAACATCTTGGATGACATGGGGGGGTGAGTAAATCATCAGCAAAGTTTTATTTTGGAAGAGAACTAATCCTGTGTTTGTGGGTTTGTGTGAATATATTTGTGCCTATGTTATTCACACATCTCTCTGTCCCTCTGCTGTAGGGTGCGTGTGATATGACCAGTAATTGTTTCCTAGGAGAAACACAGGACAAGTATGAACCAAACCTGTCAGACACTTATAACACATTAACTCACACAAACAACCTCTCTGCTCATTAGAGGCTGTTGTTGATTTTACTGCACTCACTGATCATTTACAGATGCACCTCTGTGTTCGTGTCACACGAATTCTTTTATAAGTTTATAAGTGCCTCATACTTTTCTTTCAGTTAATGTATAGTTGTTTTCCATGTGTGTGTGTGTGTGTGTTTGTGTGTGTGTGTCTAAAAGGGGAAGAAAAGATAATCCAAAAATATTGTTGTGAAAACTCTTATTACTGTGTTGAGGCGAATGTTTTGGTTTTCAAAATGATTACAACGCCATGTTTGTTCTCAAAAGCTTAAAGCAATAATTTGATATAAACCAAGTTTATAAGTTTTATATTGTTTCGATATGAAATCATTATATGTATACCGGATACCTTTATGTGTGTATTGTCGCAGTCTGAAGAAGTTTCTGTCTCTTCTTCCCCAGCCACAGTGAGGAAACATCAGTAGAAGTGCAGCCAGACTGTCTCAGCATCCGCTGCAGATGTCAGCCACATTTATCATTCTGACTCCAACAATAAACTCTTAAGATGTTTTTGTTGGTTTGTTTATTTGGTCGGTTCATGAGTCTAGCTATGCTTAATCTTAATCTTAACTGGTAAATATCTATATGTAATTAACAACATGTCCTCCAACCAATACGCCCGTATATGTCGTTTGTCAAAATCCTTGAACTACGACCAATCAAAATCATATATTACAGTTTCGCCACTATCGGCAACAGTACACTTCATATTAATGTTTTGTACACTTTTATCTACATCATAATTTGCGATTCGTTGGTGGCTCATTATGTTGTATGACGATATGCAATCATTCGATCATGGGTTAGATCCAAGAGCACGTGCATGAACGCACATGTTCATAAAATGTAAATCGTGATTTTGCATTATTTCTGTGAGGCTAGGTTCAGGGGCGGGTTTTGGTGTGGACATTCTTATGAATTATCCACCTAGTAAAATATGTATGAATTGCCATGAGATCAGACCACAAGCATAAAAGTAGATAATCAGAAATGTAAATCATTACATTATATTATTCAGTTTTGCTAAATGTGATGGTTTGCTGGTCAGGTTGGTCTGGGGTCTGGTTTAGGTTCATGCTGGGAGACTAGTTAGAACTGCTAAAGACCATCTTGGCTAGGCTGGGAGAACAACAGATGAGCATAAGCTGGTTTAAGCAGCCTTTATTTCAATAGGATTTGATAAATTATTGCTAGATAATGCATATATTCACATTTTTAGGGACAATAAAATATTTATCAGCATCTGATTCACTTGTGTTAAATTTGTTCATCAGCAGACTGATAGATTGGTAAACAAACGACTGCAGCAAAATCATTGAATATTAGATGCATAATTAGTTGAATCCATGCGCTTTCTCTGTTCTTTACACCAAGCACAAGCTTCTAATGCGTAGCTTAATAGCTTTATAAATATTCAACTGTCCAGCATCTGTTCTTAACATATATACCATTAATTGATATCGTTTAATACTACAAACGAGTAGATGAAAAAGGTGGATAAGTTATTGCTCTGTCGTTTTCCTGTCATCGTTTGGAGGTATAATTCAATGTCAATTCCAACTGGGATTTGACCCTGAGACCCTCTGAGTGTCTAACACTTAACTTCAGTGTATCATCTATAGCACGTTTTACCTTTAAATAAACCACATCTTTGTTTGCAGGTTAGTCCCAGTGAGATTTCAGATCTCAGATTTTTTCTTATTTCAGAGATCCTCAGATCAGTCTTTACCCTGCAGGGAGCTCTGCCTTTTATACTATTTTAATTTGACAGCGCGGTAGGCTATTTGATTTTGACTGTATGGCAGATTTTTACACCTTGTATAGGTGGAGTCAGAATCAATGTTCAGCGATTATGCGCTCACCAGGTGTGTGTGTGTGTGTGTGTGTGTGTGTATGTGAATTAGCTGATGTGTAGGGCCGGAGATTGACCCTGTCGGCACTCTTTCCATGTTGCTGCTACAGAGCTTATTTCTGCTGCCTCTTTGTTATTCTTGTCCTCGGACAGGCACTGCATCATGGATCTGCTTGTATTTTCTCTTGGGATGGCTAAAATACAATGTTCAAAGGTTCGTCTTTCTTTTCCGAATAGCTCTTTGTCCCTCATGTGTCCTGTCAAGGTTTGCAAAAACTGCAAACAAACTGATCTTTTCTAGAAAATTTACATTTTGATGACAGGATAGTTATTTTGCCACTCACACCATTAAATACATTAAAAGTGTAAGTGTGTGTGTGTGTGTATATATACTTACTGTTGATATTTATAACGTGACAGAGGATTGTTGTTTCAAATAAATGTATATTCATCAAGTAATGATAAAAAATATATTATAAGATTTCTTATTTTTTTATACTAATACAAAGATTTTGTTTTTTAATCATGTAGAGTCAGCTGCCTATTTAAAAAAAAAATTAAAATTAAATTTGTGATCTGATGTATCTTGTATCATCCTGAAGGGTTTTGTTTTGACACGATGAGCGGCTGACTGTGCAATATCTGACTTATTACAAGCCTTCTTAAGTAATACATAAATAAATGGACATGAAATATTGATTTAAGTCAAAATAATTTTATTAAGAGGGAAGACAGGCACTGATACGAAAGACACAGAGACACAAAGCTAGCATGCATGTCAAAAAAAAAAAACCCTCTTAAAAATAGCTAATAGAAAATAGAAAATATTTGACCGATCAGTATTCCAGAAAGCTGTGTTTTAATAAATATTTAATCTAATATTATAATCTAATCTAAAAATTTAATAAAGTTATTCTACAGTGATTACAAAAGTTTTTGTCTTTCACATTTTTATTTCAGTTTATATTCTCCAGTTTCCTAAAGTTCTTAGACGAGTCTGTTTTAATTTGCAGCTAATAGCACATTTTCTATTATTAATGTGGTTCTTGTTAGGAAAACATTGTATTGAAATCTCTCATATTTCTTCAACTACTTCACACTGATCTCCAGCTGCTATGTTGATATTTTCAGCCTAATGTTTTTATTTAATTATTTATTTATTTTTTAACAAAATAAAAAAATGAGTTTAAAAATCTCTGTCTTACTGGTATTGATCTTAAGATCCGTGGCCTTTGACCCGCCTGCCTTTAGCTGCTAGTGTTTGCTTCCTCGCAAGCACTGTTAGTTCCTTCAAGAAATGCAAATGTGGTCTTTAGTCATTCTTTTATGCAGGTACTCAGAATATATTTGGATGTAAGTCCGAACATCTCTCTCTCTCGCTCACTTATTCTCCACAGAAATGAGGTCCACCCAGGTGTTCATTAAGGGCTGATCGATTCATCTCTGGCTCAGCTGATATCATATTTCCCTCAGAAAGTGCTCCTGATGAGCGGCATTATTGAAAACTGTAGATGTGGATGAGCAGCAGCAGGAGCCTTTTCTGCTTACAGTACAGCATAATGAATGATGTGATATTGCTTTATAAATATGCACATTGCCTAGTTGTGCTCGCTGATGTGAGATCCTGCGTAAAAAAACATTGACTTTCTGTCAATAAGTTTGTGATGGAGAGTAAAACAGGGTCGTATTTATTTGACTCATACTCATTGGGGATTGTAGCATTAAATGCCGAAGACATCAATCCTTGCCATGGGGCATTTGTGTTTGCATTTTCTCAATATCTGTTTATAGGTGTGTGCATTTCTGTGAGCTGCTCTGTTTTATGTTAGGGTCTATATGATTGGACAAGTATTAAGGTCAAATATTATGAAAGTTGCTGCCGCTGGTCATTCTCAGGAACACATTGCCATTTGTGTGTCACTGTTACTTACTAGATAAGAATTTAAGAATAGCACGATATAGATACTGAGACAGAAAAAAAAAAGAAAAAAGGAAAGGTAAGATGAGATGAACAAGAGACCGAGTTTACTATTTAAATGTTTGTCCTCAGTAAGATTTTTTTATTTTTTTAAAGATTTTTTTTTAAATACTTACCAAGGCTGTACTTGTTTGATCAAAAATCAAAAATAAAAATTAATATTCTGAATAATAATTACAATTAAAAAGATTTGTTTTGTATTTTAATTTAAATATCATCTATTATTTTTAACTGAAATATAATTTATTCCTGTGATGGCGAAGACGATATCCTTCAGAAATCATGCTAATATGCTGACTCAAGAAGAATTTATTATTGTTATCAATGTTGAAAAATGTTTGTATTGTATTGTACAGCATTGAACAGTAAGAATACAACATAGTGATTTATTAACAGAAACAAAATACTAATTAATAAATAAAGAAATATAAATATAAATATACAGAATGTTTGTTTGTTACAGAACTCAATAATATTGTAAATATATTTTTTATATACATTATAATGTGCAGTTGACCGTTTTGGCTTATTCAGACCAAAAAAACTATTTAAACTTAAAAACTATCTAAATCTAACCAGGTTGGCAGAAAACATGTTTTGAAAGAACATGGTTATTGATTTTTTTTCTTTCTTTTCCTGATTGCAGTTTGTGATCTATTCCAAAAAACACAGAAACCAGGAAAGCTATGAGAATATATATATATATATATATATATATATATATATATATATATATATATATATATATATATATATATATATATATATATATATATATATATATATAAAATATTATAATTATAATTATTATTATTTTTTTTTATTATTTTTTTTTTGGGGGGGGGGGACTTTGTAAGTGGAAGAAGAAAGAAAAAAGAAGTGTAAGATGATCATGCCACTGATTGCTCTGTTGGCTGAGAATGACCATATTACTGCACTTAAGAGTAATTATTTTTATTATTTTATTATTTTTAACTTTAATCAGCAAGAAAGTTGCGGGAGAGAGAGAGGAACCAGACACCACACAGGACACACATCTGAACCTGCGTCTCCCTTGTGTGCTCATGTTTGCTTGCTTTTTGCTCTCATTCACATTCCTCCCCCTCTCCCTCCATCACATGCTTTCATGCTGAAGATAGTCTTTCTGGTTAGTGGTGTATCTTGTGAAGAACTCCAGAATGAAAGGAGATAAGAGGAGCCCGACCTCCTACAATCACTTACTTGTTGGGATGATATTCCCCAGCTCTGGCAGTGTCTGTGTGGGATAGTCGGGCCCAGAGGAGGGGGCAGATTGGCTGATAACATGTCTTTGTCTGTGGTCATTCAGCGTTTCACTGATATCTCTTGACCTCGTTTTTATCTGGGTGCTGTGCCTGTCTGACATTCCATAGTTCCAGCCTCCTCTTTAACCCCCCCAGCCCCCAGATATCTTGTTCTTGGTATTTGGAGAATTTTGAAACTGAACTCAGCGGTTTTCCACTGGTCCCTATTACATTCTCAAAATGACAATGATGTGTTCAGAGACCCTTCAGGACATAATAGCCAGAACCTCAAATAGCACAGGCATGTTCTCAGAGATATGGCCATGAATGTACATTTGTCAGTTCTCTAAAGGCCATTTCTCTCTCTTCCATATGTTTAGGATCATACAGTGTCATATTAAAATATATATTTAAATTAGTGCTGTCGAACGATTAATTGCATCCAAAATAAAAGTTTTTATTTACATAATATACAGTATTGTTGAAAATAATAGCAGTACAATGTGACTAACCAGAATAATCAAGGTTTTTCGTATATTTTTTTATTGCTACGTGGCAAACAAGTTACCAGTAGGTTCAGTAGATTCTCAGAAAACAAATGAGACCCAGCATTCATGATATGCACGCTCTTAAGGCTGTGCAATTGGGCAATTAGTTGAATTAGTTGAAAGGGGTTCGTTCAAAAAAATAGCAGTGTGGCATTCAATCACTGAGGTCATCGATTTTGTGAAGAAACAGGTGTGAATCAGGTGGCCCCTATTTAAGGATGAAGCCAACACTTGTTGAACATGCATTTGAAAGCTGAGGAAAATGGGTCGTTCAAGACATTGTTCAGAAGAACAGCGTACTTTGATTAAAAAGTTGATTAGAGAGGGGAAAACCTATAAAGAGGTGCAAAAAATGATAGGCTGTTCAGCTAAAATGATCTCCAATGCCTTAAAATGGAGAGCAAAACCAGAGAGACGTGGAAGAAAATGGAAGACAACCATCAAAATGGATAGAAGAATAACCAGAATGGCAAAGGCTCAGCCAATGATCACCTCCAGGATGATCAAAGACAGTCTGGAGTTACCTGTAAGTACTGTGACAGTTAGAAGACGTCTGTGTGAAGCTAATCTATTTTCAAGAATCCCCCGCAAAGTCCCTCTGTTAAAAAAAAGGCATGTGCAGAAGAGGTTACAATTTGCCAAAGAACACATCAACTGGCCTAAAGAGAAATGGAGGAACATTTTGTGGACTGATGAGAGTAAAATTGTTCTTTTTGGGTCCAAGGGCCACAGGCAGTTTGTGAGACGACCCCCAAACTCTGAATTCAAGCCACAGTACACAGTGAAGACAGTGAAGCATGGAGGTGCAAGCATCATGATATGGGCATGTTTCTCCTACTATGGTGTTGGGCCTATTTATCGCATACCAGGGATCATGGATCAGTTTGCATATGTTAAAATACTTGAAGAGGTCATGTTGCCCTATGCTGAAGAGGACATGCCCTTGAAATGGTTGTTTCAACAAGACAATGACCCAAAACACACTAGTAAACGGGCAAAGTCTTGGTTCCAAACCAACAAAATTAATGTTATGGAGTGGCCAGCCCAATCTCCAGACCTTAATCCAATTGAGAACTTGTGGCGTGACATCAAAAATGCTGTTTCTGAAGCAAAACCAAGAAATGTGAATGAATTGTGGAATGTTGTTAAAGAATCATGGAGTGGAATAACAGCTGAGAGGTGCCACAAGTTGGTTGACTCCATGCCACACAGATGTCAAGCAGTTTTAAAAAACTGTGGTCATACAACTAAATATTAGTTTAGTGATTCACAGGATTGCTAAATCCCAGAAAAAAAAAATGTTTGTACAAAATAGTTTTGAGTTTGTACAGTCAAAGGTAGACACTGCTATTTTTTTGAACACACCCCTTTCAACTAATTGCCCAATTGCACAGCCTTAAGAGCGTGCATATCATGAATGCTGGGTCTTGTTTGTTTTCTGACAATCTACTGAACCTACTGGTAACTTGTTTGCCACGTAGCAATAAAAAATATACTAAAAACCTTGATTATTCTGGTTAGTCACATTGTACTGCTATTATTTTGAACAATACTGTATGCAATGAACAAAACATATGTTCTTATAATATTTGCATGTGTATTTATACATAATGAATATACACAGTACACACGCATATATTATGTAAACAAAAACTTTTATTTTGGATGCAATTAATCGTTTGACAGCACTAATTTCAATCAGTGGTATTTTTAGTAAGTTTAATTATAGATTAATATAAAATATGTTTTGTAAAAAATACAAGTAAATTGTTCAAACATATGGATTTTTATTTGTCCAGTTAGTAGTTATTTTTGGATTACCTATTAAATTATTTGGACAACTTGTCTGTTATTTTATTTCTATTTTTATATGTATGTATTTCTTTTGTTTGTTTTATTTATATTTATTGTGTGTGTGTGTGTGTGTGTGTGTGTGTGTGTGTGTGTGTGTGTGTGTGTGTGTGTGCGTGTGTGTGTGTGTTGGCATATAAACCCCGTAAGTCAAAAAGTATGACTATCTAATAAAATATTAGATATAAAATGTATATAACTATATGTTTATATTTTATAAAGACCTTTTTTATGCTCACTATGGCTGTATTTATTGAATTAAAACATACAATAAATATTGGGAAATATTGTAAAAATGTATTGTAACTTTTCTGTTTTCAATTTAAAATGTAATTTATCCCTGCGAGGGCAAAGCTGAATTTTCAGCATCCATTTCTTCAGTGTCACATGATCCTTCAGAAATCATTTTAATATGCTGATATGCTGGTGGTCAAGAAATATTTTTTATTATCAGTGTGGAAAATTGTGCTACCTAAACATTCTGTGGAAACTATTATACACTACCATTCCAAAGGTCAGGGTAAAGTAATATAAAGTAAAATAAAATGAATACTTTTGTCAAAAGTGGCGAACAAAACATTTATAAAAAATCTATATAAAATAAATGCTTATTAGATTGATTTCTGAAGACACTGAAGACTGGAGTAAAGGCTGCTGAAAATGAAAATATAAGTGTAAAGCAGTTCTTTCGTGGGAAGAAGGAGGCGGGAATCGGCGGACAATCAAATGACTTTAATAATAAAATAAAGACAAAACAGCGTGACAGCCCCTCACAGACGACTGCCGCGCACAAACAAAACCAAAACATAAAATAAAACCCAGGCACGGTCCTCTCTCGTTCTTCACTGTCGTCGCTCCTTCCATCCGTGGGACTCGAGACCGGTGAGTGTCGCAGGTGTCGCTGATTTCTAATCACTCCACCGGCCTCGCTCTGTTACCACTGCTCTCGGTCCCGCCTCACTCGTCACAATAAGTTATTTTTTTTAATTCTCAGCGTGCACCTTAATCTCAATTTGACGTCAGATATTATTCAAGAGTTGAGCAAGATGCTGTAACATCATGTCATGGCAATTTATTCCAGTGGTAACTAGGTTAAAATAGGAAGTTAATCCCGCACAGAAAATGGTTTAATGTTTATGTAAGCCAATATGTTTGATGTTCCCTTTATATCATTTTTTTTTCAGCCTTGCTGTAGTGTAAATATATGTTGGTTAAAAAAATAAAATCTTATTATCCAGTGGTGTGGATAAACCCCACAAATGAAGACTAAATGGAGTCCTCATCTTTACTTAAAAGCCATAAATCTATTATTGTGAATACTTATTGTGTCTGTTTAATTTCTACCATTATTTATCCTCTTAGTAAAAAGAGTGCTTGGTGTTTTTCTGTTGCTGATTAGTCATGTGGGAGTTTTCAATTCAAAGCCTCGTTTTTTTTCTTCTTCTTCTTCTTTCTTTTTTTCAATTTTTCACCCCTAACAGCCAATCAGGAAAACTGGATAAAAGGCCAGAGAAGTTTAATGTTCAGAACAGCTCTCTAATCACAGTCAGTGTGGCAGGACTGAATAAACATCCGCAATCAGAGTCTTTCATTCTCAGGCCAAGAAGCAAAAAAGATGTTCTGGATTGCTTTGAATGAAATTATGAGCCTGTGATCCAATGTGTGTTTTATATATATATATATATATATATATATATATATATATATATATAGAGAGAGAGAGAGAGAGAGAGAGAGAGAGAGAGAGAGAGAAAGAGAGAGAAAGAGAGAGAGAGAGAGGTGAGTTGTCACAAAAGACTGGATGTCAGTAACTATCTCAGCACAAAAACATGTTTTTGCCAGCAGTGAACATATATGACACCGAATTTAATTCCTAGATCTTTTTTTTGTTTTGTTTTAGTTTTTTTAATTCTGTCCTCCAAATTAATATTCTAATAGCATTGCTTTATAAATATTTTATAAATGTATAAATATAGCATATTCTCCTGTTGAGGAGACAACAACACTGACACATAATCAAACAAGAGGATTATGATAGAACAGGTTTTTAGAACAAGGACGTTTTGTTCCTTAGCAAGTCAGTTGTCACATTTACTGTATATTGGCGCTAATGACAAAAACCAAAACATTTTTGTATATTCTCATTTTGTGTTTCATAATTGGTTTTACTACAGTGGGTCAACTGTAGAGCATGTTGCATTAAATTTCAATGTGTGTTATATATATATATATATATATATATATATATATATATATATATATATATATATATATATATATATATATATATATATATATATATATATATAGCATGTATATATATATATATATATTTATTATAACCTTGTAAAATGTTTTTGTATTTAAGACTTGACAACAGATTTGACAACTAGCCCTGGTCTGACCTGTATACTGTATGTAATCTGTGCCTTTGAGAGAGAATAACATCAAATAACTATAGCATAAAATAATTCTGCATTTATAGACAGAAAGGCCACACAATTTGAAGCCCCGATTTTAATGTATTTTTTTTTTAAAGTCTTTTCAGCACTTTGTATTGGTTTATGGCAATATGGTGTTTAGGAAACTATCCAATGGGCTACACAGGTTCAGACAAAAAGTATATATATACTTATATATATATATATATATATATATATATATATATATATATATATATATATATATATATATATATATATATATATATATATATATATTTATATACTGTATATGTGTGTTTGTGTGTGTGTGTGTGTGTGTGTGTATATATATATATATATATATATATATATATATATATATATATATATATATAGTTATAGATATAGCTCGATTTATAGTTATTTGAAGCTTTAAGATAGAACAGTACACACTTGCACACATGAAGATAACCACAATGTCAGATGAAGTATCCACAGGCCAATAAGAGAACAGAATCGTCTTTTTTCCTTTTTTTTTTTTTTGTCCACCGCATCCACGCTTTTCTAAAGATAGTCATTTCAGGAGAACACTTGACCACACTGATTAAGAAGAAAAAATAAACGACTATAGAAAACAGTCAAGTCTAAAACGGATAGTTGAGTTTATAATGCACATAGTTTGGGCTGCTCTCTGTACAGTATGTTTGTACAGTGTGTACGCATGTGTGTTTATGTTTGTGTGTGTGCGTGTCAAAATGGGTAAAGGGCTCAGATAGGAATAGTTTACAGTGGACTGTAAACAGAGACACATTGATAGAGCGGAGAGAGCGAGGAAACAGCCGTGTCCATTGATCATCCATTTTTCTCCTTTTGTCTCTCCATCACTCCTAAGCTCTTTCCCTCTGTTCTTCCCTCTTCTCATCCAGTTTTTGTTTGGAGGAGATTTGGCAAGGTTTCTCAGTCCTGCTGAGATTTCTCAGGGTCCTTACGTCATCAGATCGCATCCCATATAATCTGTTTCAGATGTCCGACAGAGTTGGGAACGACCAGATCGGCCGTGATTGAGTTCAATTTAAAAAAAAAAAAATGAAGGCAACTTTATAAAAGAAACCCTTGATGCTTTTGGCCGGTTACATTACTGTGCAAACTCACGCTTTTTCTGGAATGTCCACACGGAAGGTGCTAGGAAATCCTTTTGCGTGCTATAGGGCAAAAAAACAAGAAAACACGATAATCATTAAAATCTGAATCTTACCAGTCCAAATATATTTCCCCAAAATGAGCTGATGAAGTAAAAACATCACTTAAACTACGTTTATCCATTCACCACAAAAACATCACGTTTATCTCTGGACAATTACATTAATATATAAATCAGATCATATGTTTGATTGATAACTGTATCAATGATTTATTGTGTGATTATTCAGTCAAATATTGAATGTAAAATGCACTTTATATCCCTTGTGCTGTCCTGAAAATCTAAGCTTATGCAGTTTTTGAGGGGGGAAAAAACATTATTTGTGGATAATTTTGGTAATGTTCAAAATTTTTCAGATAAATTAGGATAACTGAAAGAAAACAAGTTGATAAAAAGATTCAATTTAGTATTTGGAAATACTATAGCATAAGGAGAAATTCATAAGCAATTTTTAAAAGACTATTCATTTTCGATGAACTAGTGTGCCACCAGTATTTTCACCAGCAAAAAAATATGTTTTTTAAGTCAGTTATTTCTATGTTTTGTGTCAGTAGTAAATATCAGTTTACTTTTCCAAACATTATTTTTGCCATTAATTGTAATAATCCAGTGAGATTTTTGTTTGCACAAGGAGTCTGACAGCAGAGATCTGATCTCACCATCATCAGTCTGTCTGGAATAACATGAAGAAACCGAACAAACTGAGACAGACTCAATCCAGAAGAACTGTGGCAATGTCTCCAAGACACTTCAAGAAGCCTACCTGCAAAGCTACCTGAAAAACAATGCTCAAGTGCATATAAGACAAAAGCTTTTTTTAACGCAGTGTGGCCACACACCAAATGTTGATTTTATTTAGTTCAGTTAATATAATTTATGGCATTATTTCTGACAGCATTCTCACGTTACAGCATTTTTACCAAAATGTTTGCCTAAAACTGTACTGTAGGTTTCTTGAGGCGTTTTGGAGACATTGCCACAATTTTTCTGGATTTAGTCTGTCTCTGTTTGTTCTGTTTCTTCATATGTATATATATGTATATATATATATATATATATATATATATATACAGTACTGTAAAAAAGTATTTTAATGCATATATATATATATGTGTGTGTGTGTGAGTGTGTGTGTGTATGTGTGTGTGTGTGCATTTTTGCAGATAGACTAGACTAAACTAGACTAGAGGTGGTGCTTAGGATATAAGAACCATCATATCCATGTTTTTGGGAGAATACAAACACATGCACATGCACACTTTGTCTCCGCCCACAGGAAAGCACACAGTACACTTGTCCATGCTTTAGTCCAGTAGTAGAAGGTAGTAGTACCGCATTAAAACAGATACAGTGACAAGATACTTGATGTCTCAGCAGCTGTGAGCGTACACTACCACAGTTTGCATGCTATAATCAGAGGTGAAGAGGCAGTCACAAGTGTGATTACAGTAGAGCTGTGGCGTATGGTGATTAGAACAGACATAGAGGAAAACACATGTAGATAATGTTGGATTTTGTAGGATGTATATGAAACCCGAGAAATAACCACTGCCATTCAATATGGAATGCTGTGTATTTCTGTTTATGTCATATGATGGACACAGTGGCTGAAAATGTGCTAAATCATGATTATGTGAGATGCAGAACCTTGTGATGAGATATAGACATGTTGTACAGACATACCATGTGTCTTACATGATTACGATGAGGATAACTTTCAGCTTAAGGAAAAGTCACAGCACAAAGTATGTGTTTATGTAGGTCTGGATGACAAATTAGTTGCAAATTCAGCATTCATGAGCCAAATTTGTAATGGTTTTTCACCAGTGTCTTCAAATGCTTTGGGGAGAATTTAGAGGGCAAGGAGAAGACAAAATGTTGGACACAACTCCACAATTTCACTCAAAAAAGTCCTTTATTGATATGTCCATATATTACACATGTATTGTTTTTGTTTTTTGTCACTTTGCTTTTGAAGGAAAGGGGAAAACAAATTGAAAAGTGAGAGAATAGGTCAAGAAAGGGTGTTTAGAGAAAATGAGATTACATATATATATTTTTAGAAATATAAATAATTCTATACAAACAGAGCCAAGGGTTAGATTTGGAAGAGATGACGGCAGTGGATCAGATCTGGGGGGGGGTTCAGAAATCGTACACTTTGAGCGAGTACTCACACAGATAGTTGGGTTTGTAAGGCGCTTGGGCGCTTGGTAAGAGTGTGTGTAGCTCATGGCGTGTGAGCGTGCCGTGGTGTGACTTGTCTTTGCCGAACGTAGAGAATGATCTATCATCGGCCCGATTGCACGCATCGCCCGGAACCACGCTCTCCTGTACCTCAGTGTCCGGCACCGCATCCATTCCCGGGACGTGCAGGTTGCTACGGTAATCGGCGCCTTGGCGACTGTCGCCAGGCATGAAGGAGGGCATCCAGCATCGGTCAGAGTGACCCAGAGCCTTGCACTCTTCAGTGCAGTTGGAGAAAAGATCAGCTCCTGTAAAAGAGGAAATATTATGAGAGGAAATATTAGTCAAAGATAATATACAACAATACTGTATATAATTAATGGTGTTACAATATTTAAAAGTATAGTTCAAGCTAAAATGTTATTTCTGTCATCATTTACTAGTTTAAATGTAATTCAAAACCTGTACTTTCTAAAACTTTCCTTCTTTAGTAAACAGAAAGTAATAGATTCATAAAATAAATAAAAATAAATCAAACTATCTCCTTTTTTGTTCAGAAAAAAGTAAATCTACAGATTTAAAATGACATGAAGGTGAATAAATGTGACAAAATTAATTTTTTTACATGAACATTCCATTTAAGCTTAGAGATTTTAGAATTAATTTTCTTTATTACTGTAATTGGTATATTTCCAAGCAATTGGAGCCACTTTTTTTTCTTCTTTTTTGTATGTTTCAGAATATATTAGATATAAAAGCAAAAATACCATGCATAATGGTAAAATGAACTAAATTAGTGTGTGCGTGGGAGCTTCGATGTCACCCTTGTATGCGTTCCGAGATCTATTTAGCACAAAAATGTTTTGTGGAGGCTACACGCTTCCTCACACCAAAATCTTCTGCTTTCCCTTTATCTGCCGCTCTTCTGTGTAACAATCCGATGTCAACAGTAACACAAAGGCAAAATTACTATGAATTATCCAGAACACAGAGTCTGAAATTATTCATATTTGAATGGAGATGATTATTTAACCAGACAGATTGCGAGCTTTTTACTCGTTTTATAACCAACTGCAGCCATTGTCGGGCTTCAGCAAAGCACGGTAATTGACTGGAAGGCGGCCTGCTGAAAGAAGGATAGTTATAAACACAAAGCAGTGAACTCTCCAGCCCTTTGTTTCTCCCTCTCTGCCTCTCCATGTCCCTCCCACTAACCCATATTAAAACGAATCTGCTATGATGTTTTCATGCTCTTTTCATGCTGTTAATTTCACAGTGTCTCTCATCTGCCGGTTTCTCAAGTCCTTCATACAAACACAAGGCTACGCAACCAGAACTAACAACACTGGGAGAAACACACCCCGTCCTCCAAACACACACACTCACAAGCAGACACTTTTGCTTTCTGACTAATGACTACACAGAACATGATAATTAGCCGGTTTCAGAGGAAAAGAACGAGAGCGGAGCTTGAAAGGGAAATAAATGAAAGAGAAGGGCAGAGAGCAACGTGGCATCACACTGAACTCTAATAAAGGCCTCTGCATTCAACCCCAGCATGAGATGCAGTCATACAGGGAGCTTGGAGGCCAAAAGTTTGTAACTATTAATGTTTTGGCAAAATTTTGGCTAATAGATATAATTTAATCTGTACTTTTTCATGTTATCTGCTAACTCCAGTGGATGTACATGTTTTTTTTTGTTTTTTTACAGTTATCCACCTTGTAAAATACTTGTATTTTCCTGTGAGGTTGGGTTGGCTTTGACACATTGAGCTTTGGTGCTAATGAGGGAGATGCAAGTTTGAGTCCACTGCATGTTCCTGGGCTAACAACGTTGTTAATATCTTGTCATATTCCTCTATTTAAAAAAAACAAACAAACAGAAAAACAATTTGGGTGGGGTGGGGGGTGGATTAGTTAATGGCGGGTACAGTATCTTACCTGTGGGTCCTTTGCAACAGACTAGGATCAGCACTTGTAAAATATTTGCTAAGCTTAAGATCAAGGTAAGGGATATGAAAGTTTGGACTAGGAGGAAATGTAGAGTTGGGATCAGCGTTAAGCCTGGTTTACATTGACGCATTCACCCTGGCTTGAACCATCACAGGTGCATGTGCACTTCACAGCATTTATACCTCATGTGCACTGCATTGCATGGTTCTCTACTAAGAAGTGATATTTTTATTCAGTACACCAGTATATAAGTGCAGGTGAATAGGCAAACTATTACAAGCAATTTCACAGTGCAGGAAGAAAAATAGTGTTTAAAAATGATTGGAAGTCATTATCTGCCTTAAAAAGTTTGATACAGCTCCATCTGCTCAAGCAACCTTTGGTTTGCTGCATACAAAAATTGCAAGCATCCACTGATGTCACTGTTGGTGTGCACACCTTTTAGGTTGTGCAGATGCATCAAGCATAACCCTGTTCCAGGACCAACAAAACATGATCCAGGAGCATAGTCTGCAAAATAACAGTCAAGGTGAGCAGAATAATACGGCATGGTATGATCTATTATTCAGCACTCGCATGCCCTAATATATTACATGCAATATTAAACTCCTAATTTTTTATTAAAGATGGAAATCATATTAGTTCTTTTATCATAATATCGCTATGAAATAAGGTATTACTACTGTATGTCAGTAGGTGTTCTGTGCTAATGTCTAATAAGAACATATGTAAACACTTGTCAGTGATTTTGTAGTATTTGCCTCTGTACTCAATATCACTTTCTAACCTGTTAGTGTTTTTAATAGACTAAAACTGAAGTGCTACATGACATCATATTTTGAAATGTGATATTTCATATACTTAAAAAAAAACATTATAGTAATGAGATCCAGCAGCTTTAAATACCTTTACTGTAGAGTCAGATCATATCAATATTGTCCTGTCATGTGACACTTCCTCAAAATTAAATTTTGTGCTTATTTATTTATTTTGTAATTTCCATGCACTGCACTGGGAGTTCCGGTGACCAGAGAGGCTAAATGCAGAAGCAACTGTTCACAGAGTCCATTACAAAGAGCCAGGTCCTTAATAATATTATCCTTCAGAAGGTCATATAACTTTGGTAGGAAAGCAGCAGCACACAAATCTTTAAGTATTTGCAATTGAATTTTGTGGCATTCATTGCCTTATTTCGCTTTAAAATATTTAATCTTGTTTTATTAAAGTACAGAAATCGTTGTGATACTTTAACTAGTTTTAAAGGATGCATGCATCAGTCTGTAAATAGTTTTTCCCTCACTGATCTATGCCTCAATTTCAATCATGTTGTGTAATAAATAATCAAGTTATAATTGATTGAAGAACCTACGACTGGGTGTATTTCTGCACATCTTCTATATATTTCTATTTAATTTTCACTTAAAATACAAGTATATTCTTTATTTTTTTATTATTTAATTTTTTTAGTTACAGAGTGCCATAAAAAGACCCATATTGGAGCGGGTACAGTGATGCAGCAAGGTCATATTCAAACAGGTACAACGAGGAAGATCAATTTAAGAGAGGAAATGTGAAGTGAAGGAAAAAGGCAGTGAGGATGAAAGAGTCTGTAGGCTGATATGGGAAATCTGAGACACGTAAAGACAAAGGCTGACTGAGGAGGAGAGGGAGGGGGTGGATGCATGTCAGGACAATCTCTAATCTCTAATTCCTTGTGGCAGAAGCTTTTTCTGAGTGAGATCAAAGAACAAATCTGCCCTTCTGATAAACCTGACCATACTATGAGTGTGTGTGTGTTTGTGTGTATTGATGCTGAAGTGAACACACAGGGGAATGACTTTTTATTAGTGTAGAACTGTTGTAATGATCTGCATAGGTAACCAGGACACATGTTACTAGCGTGGCTTTGGGGCCTGCAGATATCTGCATAAAGCGCTGGAGATTAAATAAACTGACCCGGAGTTCAGAGCTTAGTAGTATCGCTATAGGTGACTCTAAAAGATAATGCAGCATTATTTAGTGATCAAAGTGTCTGGCTATGTTGTGCACACACACACACACACAAAAAATATGGACTTGTATCACTTATAGGTTGTTCATTTTTATTTAAATATCAAATCATTTATCAAATTTGCCTCAAAATTGGTGTTAACAAAGAATAGAGCTATAAAATGCTAAAAGATACTTTAGTTCATCTTGAAATCTCTGTTTTTTGAGTACGTCTAAGCAGTTTTTGACATTGCTTAAACCCTAAAGGAGACATATGTGAGATTACCTGAAAAGCTTAAGCAAAAGTCTCCATTTGCTCTCTGTATCATTGCTGTCAAGGAAAAGCGAAGTTTAAAGAGATTTCTTCTGCGATTCTTCTTTCCTACGTGCTCCTCAGTACTTCTAATCTTACAGATGCGACATCTGAACCCATACTCGGCTCACATCTCTGTTGTGAAATCCATAGATCACTTCCACAGCCTATCCACTTATTTATTTCGGAGTGATATATAAGGACAGAAATATGTGGGTGTACACAGAGGCATACATCTTGTTAAAGCAGGGCTCCAAGGCCATTGTGACATCATCAGTATTAAGTACACAGATAAACCTGACTTCGTACAATCAAACTCAATGTAATTAGAACAGCGGCCTCTAAATATCCCCACTGAGCGAGCAGATAGAAGCTCACAGCGTGACGTTCACATCAATATAACAGTCACACGCAGAGACTCGTGTAGAACATGTAGGACCTGATACCGTCTGATCTGACTGAGGTCTGCTGTTAATAACACATTAAACTACCAGACTGTCATGTCCTGATGGAAATAATAGTGCTTCAAAAACAGCTAAATAATAGAGTTTTTATGTATTCAGCGGAATTAAGGGGTAGAATTTTATTCTGATACAGATTTGAACCATCATATTGGGGTCACCAGAAAAGAAACCAATTTTGATGAAGATTGAGGATATATATGCAAATGCTGGCACACGGAAGCAACAAACTTGACAGGATTTTTACGTATGAAATACTGTCACAATTATTTACACAGAACATCTTTGATTTTATGTATTGATTTTGGGCATTAAAAGCTCACATATGATCACATTTAAATCATAAATAAAGTTGCAAAGAAACTTAGCTGTAGAATTCGAAGATCAAAAGTTGAAGCGAAACAGTAATATACCGCAATCACAGATGTTTCTATACAAACAGGATTAGATTTCTTAGAGGACCCCGAGTTAACAGCAATGGTTAGGAAGGAAAAACAGATATTTTCAATTTGGACAGGGTTTAAATCACTGGAACACAAAATGACCATCCTCAGGGAAAACAAATCCTATTCGAATAAGGATTTAGGTTGAAATGGTTTGGTTTGAATGCAGTTGTTAAATGGTTCAATCAGAGCTAAATGCTGAAATTTGGGCAGAAAGCTCAGCATTACTGCTCTTTGGATAAAACGAACACGACCATGCAGCATCCATGATGCGCTGCAAGTGGCTGACCTCAAGGATTTGATGATTTTGTTTTTAGCCATCAAGAGAAATCTGAGCTGTTAGAATAATTGTGTTTAAAATCTAACAGTGATATGGTTCAGCAAACAGCATTTGCATGGTTTATTCCATTATTCTGCAATACAATACATCCTCGCAATTACTAGTGTAGCAGGTTGTGTACTATAGATTAACACCTGCACTTCATAGCCAATAAATAAATACAGAAATAAAAATATCTACATAATTGCCCATGAAATCCTATAATTGCAGACCTGTATTTGATTAGATATTAGATATCCTCAGTGCAGCTGGGAGCTTTGTTGGAAACATTAATGATCGAACTAGATGCTGGACTCTGGGGCTGCAGACATCTAGAGAAAATAAAAAAGAGAGAGAGAGATGCTGCGCTGAGTACAAACACACTGACTAACTAAGCTGTTCTCCATCAGGAAGTGCTCTGCATCCCACTGTGTGCGTGTTATTTTCGTCTCTTTCCGCTTCTCTTGCATTTTCTCTTCTGGAGACCTCATCACATCTTTTATCAATGGTGTGCAAAAGTATCAGAACAAAAAAGGAAAAACACTGCCAAAGCCCTGATGAGCAGAATTTCCCTTCAGAACACCTGTCGTCGGGCTGACCAAAGACCAGAGCACACATGCCGAGGACAACAGTTTTTGCTAGGGTTGGGAGAAAAATTTGGCCAAATAGTTTTGAAGAACAATCAGGGTGGGATTTCATTCAAAACGAACTAACTACTAGATACTGAAATCACCTAAATGGTCAACCTTATCACCAATCTTGGGGAGTGACTCTATTAACTTCAACATTTTTCAGTAATGTTAAGCACCAAATGAGTTTTGGTGTAATGCGACAAAACACTGCATGACTGCTTTTTGTCACATTGTATTGAACACAGAACTTCATACTGAGCGAGCTGAGGCAATAATCCAAAGAATAAACAGCTGTTTGGATGGATAACGTAAATGAATCATTAAAAAAAAATCCACTAATTCGTTTTAGTTGCTGCATGGTATTTTCTGTTTTGTTTTGTGTAGCAAAACATGCTAAATGGGGTTGTTCATGACTATATTTCCGACTGTATGTCATAATGTACATGTATTTTAATTGTAATTCGATTGTATCTAATGTAAAATGTTGAGATCTTTATTGTATAATTTCCAGAATCATCTGTTTCCAATTTATTCCCCGAGCATTGGCTTTCACTATAGCTACAAAGTGTGTGTGTTTGTGTTTGCGCGTGCAGAGCAAATGGAGTTGCTCTGATTGGGATCTGATAGCATTAAATTAGAGCGACAGGAATGATTTGATTAACGTCATCACCACAGATTCCTCATTTATAGATACGCATCAATCTATCACTCACTCGTGTTAATCTAATTGTGCAATTTGTCACGCCTCTGTCTCTTTGCAAACAAATGCAGATCTAACAGTCTAAATCACGGAAAAGTGCCTTTCTCTAACCTCAGCTCTTCTAGCTTTACCCTCGTGCTTGTCTGAGAGACCCCAGGGCCATTTAAATAGCTTGAAAGATATGCTCGCTTTAAAGTACCAGGCTTTTCTGATCTTATAAGAATTATAAGGAAAATTTCAGCTATTTTAAAACGTGTCATTAAAATGTCACATTACTTACATCGGTGCATACACCTTTTATTACAAATTTCTTGTGTCTTGAAAAGGTCATATTAATCCAAAACCTGAAATAACCAGGCAGTTTGTGTTAAATATATATATATATATATATATATATATATATATATATATATATATATATATATATATATATATATATATATATATATATATATGAAGAAGAAGGATAACACTTCAGTTATGTCTGCCAAATGAGTTTTGATGAGGTCAAATGTACATTAAAGATTTAAAGAGAAAGAAATTTACTCCGTTATTTGGTAAAACTTTACAATGAGCTACCATTACTTTAGCTAACACATTATCTAATATTTACAGATATATATTTTGATGTTACTTATGTTAGAAAATTACCATTAAATAAGATGCATAAATATTAGTTCTTAAGACTAATAAATCTTAATAAATCTTTTGTTAGTTGATGTTGACTAATATAGTTAACTAATGATAAAAAAGTGTTACCTCTTATTTTTTACATTTTCATTATTGTGATACTAAACATAAGAGCAATACACTCAATATCAACAGAATATGAGGGTCCCAACATTTATTTTTCTGTCTCTTCTATTAATTCAGACTGATGTCTCCAAATTGGCACTGTAAGAACAAGAGGAGGTGAGGTAGGGGTGTGTGAAAGAGATAAGAGTGTGTGTGTGTGTGTGTGTGTGTAAGTGGTCGTTAATGCAGTGGTTCTACCCCTGTCAGTGTCCCAGGCCTTCATCTTAACCTTGCTGTGATAATTGGCTATGCGGAGACAGGCACTGAAATGGGAGTGCAGAAACTGCGAGCTTGCCAACATACACCCAGAGGAGAGCAAGGAAGGAAAGGACACACATATCTTCTCATTTTACCCCTTTGAAGCTCTAATAAGTTTCCAAAAAATCTCAATCCCTCTCTCCCTTTCTCCTTCTGTGATTTTCCTCCCAGAAAGGATCATAGGCCTTCCTACAGTAAAATGTTCTCATACTGTAGTTACCTTAAATGCGAATCCATGCTATTTTCAAGAATTTGTATTCCATTGTGTTCGGCACACACGTAATATGTGGCAACCCATCATCTATCTGTTTGCCAAACCAAAGGCTGAATGTCATGATTCTTTGGAGAGAAAGGTCAAAGCCTCATCCACCTTTATCAATAAATGAGCAGCAATGAAATATAGAACTTGAAAGTCAAAAAAGCTCATCGAATTGAATATAAATAAATAAAGAATAAACAAAATATAATCTAATTCGTCTCCAATGAATGACTGCCATTCTGTCATGCTTGACTCGGACGTTTATAGCATTTGATATGAATGGAAAAATAATTGTGTTTGGATGGTGTAGCTGGGGTGGTGGGCAGCTGTTTGAGTTCGCTACCGTGGAAGCTTTCAAATACTCATTAAATGCTTCAGAAAGCCTGTCCATCAGACAAGACTGTCTTGTTCGCAGCATTGACAGAAATCCATTTAACTCTGTTGACAGATGTATAATTTCCACGCGGTCCCTATATTGATCCACTGCTGGAATCGGTTGAAGGCTTGTCCCGTTGCTTTCAAAGCCAAGATGCGAACAATTTCTCAATGTCTATCGCTGCCTGTGTTTCCCCTCAGCATTCATTCCCCAGGGGTCTGTAACTCGTCTACGCTTCTTTCAAATCTACTATGAGGTCGACAGTAGGTGACAAACTCGTATCCAACTCACCTGCTGTGTGGCCCCGGTTGGTGGCGTCGTGGTCGCTGTCTCCTTGCTCGCTATCTCCATGTCCGCTGTCTTTAGAGCTGACGATATCTGCCTCTTGAAATGCTGAACTACAAGGGAATTTTTACAGTTTAGTAGTCATTTGGTAATTGGAGCTTTGTACTGCTTTTTCCCATTAAAAGTATTGATTGTTTTGGTTATTTAACACTTTTGGCATAGCTTAGACTGCTGATTAAATTCAGTATCAAATTTTGTATCATACTTGTGCTGTGTAGCATCAAACATAACGATGACACATGCAATGCAAAAATTAAGTTTTTTCTGATATGTATTGATGTGAAATGTATAGATTATAATATATTGATATGAAAATATAATGTATGTGCACATTGAATTTAATAAGTCGTCTCACCTGTTAACACGACGGGGCCTGTCAACCAGGTAGCTGAGTTCATTTCTCTGGTGCTTGGTCTAAACGACAACAACAACAATAATAAATAGTAATAATCATAACGATGATGAAGATTGTTATGATGATTAAGTTCATTTGATATTCTACATGTGTCACTAAAACACTGGTCAGGCCTCTGTTCTTCTCTGTTCATGCACTAGAGCACCTCAACCATAGAACCGCCTTTGTTCCACTGATACCCAGCGACTGTGTGCTTGGCATACTTAAACCCTCGTCCAATACACTCCCCCCTCCCTACTCAGATTGACTCCAGGGCTACACCCTTTCAGAGAGTGCCAGGGGACAGTAAGGTAGACTTGTCAGATGGGGGGCTCACTTAAGATAACATGGCTTGTCTCTGAAGCAAAAAGGAAAATGGTAGTATCAGAGCAGAAATGTTGTACCTGCTTGTAGCTACCCTCAATATTCATGCCGCCCATATATTCCTGTTATTGGTCAATCAATACAGGATTTTCATTGATCAATGCTGACATGTTTACATTTGGTTCTTATCCAATCTTGAATGTGTGGTTACATCCTTATATGTAACTGACCCTTAAGTGCTGTATGTAATTAAAGTGCCTGAAAATAGCACTACAGCCCCAAGCTACCTTTAAGAGCACTGGGTGAGTCATAAGCAAGCAGATGATTACAATCTGACATTACAAACACAGGAAGCTCAAAGATCACCACTGAATAGCTGCTTTAGGTGCATATACTGGGAGATTTTTACATCCACTGAATTTCTCACAAGAATTTTGATCAGTTCTGTTAAATTTTGAGATTTCACATTACTGCATTTGTAATGAATGTTGAAATGCAGTTAAGTTATCAGCGAAGATTGTGACTTTGGCAGCACTTTCCAATACAGCAATTCACAACGTGTAATTTGATAGCAAATAAATTAAAACACTGTCTAACCCTGTCAAAAAAAATATAGACTACACACACACACACACAAACGCGTGTTCATATGAGATCATTTGAATTTTCTATGAAAGTATATATAGGTTATAAAAACCTAAGATTGAATACGATAATGTTAATTGACGATAATGATGCAGATATTTCATACTGGATTAAGATAAAGTGCTGTCTGGATAGGTAATAAAATGTGTTTTCACCTCGCTTGATAAAATGCTCCCGTTTGAGATTATATCTGGTTGCTGATCCGCATATCCGGTAACGATTGCACCGCACGGGTTGTGCTCTGTGTCTGTGCTCCGGGATGGGCTGCATGGTTTAAGAAACATCAGGTCGGTTTTGGCAGACTCCGGTGTCAGACACACCTGGTAGCAGTAGTTTTGGTTCTGGTGGTGCGAGCCGAAGCTGCCAGACTCCTCCACCGGCACCTGTGCGGTGCTGGCCACGTTAGTGCTCTGGACGAGCATGATGTCCGATTTACTGAGCTTCTTCTTGCGCCCGCGCGCTTGGCGACTGCAGCACTGACAGCACGAGTCTCCGGCCATGCACGTGTAGATGTTCAGTTTCTTGTCTTTTTGACAGCGCACCGCCAGCACGATCATGGCGAGTAGGAAAATGAAGGACACGGAGCCGAGCGCGATGATGAGGATGAGTGTGAGGTCCAGCGAGCCCTCTTTGGACTTGACCGACCCCCGGTCGCCGCTCCGGCCCTCAACAATGCTGTCCACGAGCACTACGTTGATGCTCGCGGAGGACGACAGCGGCGGCTGCCCGTGGTCGCGCACCTCGATCAACAGGTCGTACGGGAGCGGCGGGTCCCGTTTGCTGGACACCCGGCGCGCGGTACGTAGTTCACCGGTTCTCCAGTCCATCCGGAACATACCGAGCTCGTTTCCTCGGAGGATGCTGTATGACAGGCGTGCGTTCTCACCATCATCCGCATCCGTGGCCACAATACGGGTGACCAGGTATCCCGGCTCGGCTGAGCGGGGTAAATGTTCCCTCGCGGTGCCGTTTTTGCCCAGAGGCGCAATTATAGACGGGGCATTGTCGTTCTGGTCCACTATGATGACGTTAACGGTGGAGTTGGCCGTTAACTCGGGCGCACCGGAGTCTTTTGCGTGGACCATAAATCTGAACTCTTTTATTTGCTCGTAATCAAAAGAGCGCAGCGCGTACAAGTAGCCGTTCTCAGAGTTGATAGACACGTAGGTTAAGATGGACATACCCTGTATTTCGCACTCCAATATGGAGTAAGTGACATAGGCGTTCTGTCCAACATCAGGATCCACGGCGCTCACCGCGTAAATGTAAGCCCCTGGGACGTTATTCTCCGTCACGTACACGTCGTAAACCGATTGCATGAATCTAGGAGTATTGTCGTTTTCGTCCGAGACGTGCACTTTGATGGACTTGCTTGTGGAGAGAGACGGCACCCCTTTATCTTTGGCGACCACCGTGAGCGTGTAAGACTCCACTTTCTCGCGATCGAGTGCACCGTCCGTGACGATCGTGTAATAGTTTTTGAAAGACGACTTGAGTTTGAACGGAACTTCGCCGTGCAGCTCGCAGCTCATCTGTCCATTCTCACCGGAGTCACGGTCCGTGACGCTCAGCAGAGCAATCACAGTGCCCGGGGCAGCCTGTTCGCTTACCGACTCCGTGACCGTGCTGAAAAAAATGTCCGGCGAGTTGTCGTTCACGTCGATGAGTTTGACCAGAACTTTGCAGTGCGCGGGCACGGCGTTCGGGCCCATGTCTTTCGCCTGCACGTAGATCTGATGCGTGCTGCTCTCCTCGTAATCCACCTCCCCGGTCACCTCAATCCTCCCAGTGCGCGAGTCGATGTTAAACAGATCCCGAATGCGCGGCGGATTGTGAGTACTTAGAGAGTAAACAATCTCTCCGTTTTGGCCCTCGTCCATATCGGTGGCGTTGAGCTGAATAACAAGCGTGCCAACTGGGGAGTTCTCGCGCAAACTCACAGAGTAAACGGATTGATCGAACGTGGGCGCGTTGTCGTTTGAGTCCAACACTTTAACCACTAAAAGTGCGGTGCCGGTCCTCTGCGGCTGCCCTCCGTCCACGGCGGTAAGCACGTACCTGTGCACCGCCTGCTGTTCACGGTCCAAGGGTTTATCCAGCACGAGCTCCGCAAAGCGGTTGCCGTCGCCCTGCGTCTGTACGTCCAAATAAAAGTAGTTGTTAGTGGTGATGGCGTATGTGCTCAAGGCATTAGTCCCCACATCAGGGTCGAACGCGTTCTCCACGGGGAAGCGGGTGCCCGGTGTGGCGCTTTCGGTGATCTCCACGGTGATGTCCGTCTCCGGGAAACTCGGCGGATTGTCGTTAATATCCATGACCTCGATCTCGACGCGGAAAAGCTCGAGCGGGTTCTCCAAAAACACTTCGAGGTGGAGGAGGCACGGGACGGTCTGGCGACATATCTCCTCTCGGTCGATGCGCTCGTTCACTACCAGCGCTCCGTTCTCTAAGTTGACCTCCAGGTACGGCGTGCGCACGCTAGGAACGGTCTGGAAACGGCGCGCGGAAAGTTTTGTGATGTCCAGCCCCAGATCTTCGGCGATATTTCCCACAACCGTCCCGAGCTCCTGCTCCTCCGGTACCGAGAAGTGCAGCTGCGATAACCCTCCATCCAAGATTGAGAAAAAGAGAAATATCAAGATCATCTCCAAACAACAAGTGCACTCCTCTTTATTCCCCCGCTCTGTCTTGACACCGTTTCTTCTCCAGACACAGCTTAGGAATAACCCATCGCTTTGGTCCAAGAAAACATATGCACTGTGCAACTTCCCAAACGAACCAGAAAGCTCCTTTGTTGTACGGTGTTAGCCTGAAACCATGTCGCCAAATGCGCAAGATCTATAGCCATTTGATATAATGCGGTCTCAAGAAGAGCAGAATTTAGTAGTCCGTGCGTCACAGCAAGACATTGTAGAAGCTACAGAAGTCCAGATCCTTATTACTGAAAAGCAAAATGTTTCCAAAACTCTTTTGCTTAGTGAGAGAGTAGATCACTTTGAAATAAAATCCTGAACGCGAGCTATTGCAGACTAATAACACTTTTCTACATATAGTTTTCTAATAGTCCATAATATCTGCGGGATGCTTAGAAATCCGTAGGTCCCCTCTTCTCGAGTTCTAAAAGGAGAGTGAGCGTCAGTGCGTGGTTTTGCGCAGAGCTCTTGCCACCAGCAGCCAATGGACGCCCCGGACTGCCAGCGCTGCGTCACCTGATTCGACCTAGACAACGTCAATCAGATGCTCCCTCCCTCGTCGTGCGCCCTTACCTTGCCACTCCAGCTCTCTTTAAACAGAAAATGTGAACTGATTTACATGTCTTAAAAACTCAAACAGTCGTATTTAAGCTAAATATCCAAGGCACGGGAGAGCATAATTCAAGGAGCACAGAAATCCGTTTTTTTTTTCTGTCAATTTAGTCTTGACCAATTAATTCGTCATTTAGCATTTATCATAAGAAATGTAAGTGTCTGTGTATATAACTATATATATATATATATATATATATATATATATATATATATATATATATATATATATATATATATATATATATATATACGATTAATGTGATTTAAGAAGCTATTCTTAATGATGACATTTGAATGTTTTGAATCTGAAGCACGGAAATAGAACTCTTTAGTATGCAGTTCACGCGCATACCGAGAGCGCGTGTATGTGGAGGAATCTGTAAAAATGCAAGTAATTTCAAGGTGGGTGGTAGAAAAGATAAAAATGCTTCATTTAAAAAACTTGTTAACCAGATGTCACCTCATACAGTATAAGGTAAAATAAGCTACGTGTTACAGTAAAATGTTGTACAAATGTTTTAGAGAAAGATTTAATTTAACTCTATACATTTAGTGTTTTGTTAAATATAGTTGGTGTTTATTGCATTATTTAAGCGTGTGGTACTCTGGTGGTATTTGGTGTTATTGTAACAGTACTGTTATGCTTTGTATTTTTTAGGGTTATCATCAGTATGCCTACAATTTACACTAACAAACAGATTTTAATAGCTCAAATTGGTGGGCATACTGACATCCTCTACACAATTCAATGACAAAATAGGCTACATGTCGTTCCATAATCTCTTCTTTTCCAGCAACGAAAGCAGGATTTTAAACGAAAATGTATCATTTTTATAGTGTAGCTTCTGCGCCGGTCCCGTTTGCAACTAATGAGATTTTGTCATCCGATTGTTTAGCTGCGAGCTTCATATCAGTGGTAACAAGATTTATCTCTCTCCGTTTGATCTCCTTCTCTAGTCTGCCGTATGCCTTCGACAGGCTCAACTTATTGTTTGCTATCAAGAAACAAACCCTCATTTCAGAATGCTCTCCTCTGCTTTTCCTCTGTTTTTAACACGGTAATGTGTGGGTGCTGTGTGGAGCTCTTGTAACACGCCTTCCAAGTTCTCTTCGTGTCGAAATGAGTTGAAAGCTCTCGCGCTGTTCGTCTCTTCTACGTGCACTATGCGCCTTCTAGCGGAAGCGCAGCGAATTACAGTTCTGTCATCTACAGTAGGCTGAAGGGTGAGAGGGGGATTTCTGGAACAAGACGGATAGCCATTTATAATGTGTTTTAATTGTCCCCTCAAGGTCAAATATAATTAATAATGCATATTATAATGTTGTAGGCTACTGATCTGAGTGTTGGTTTAATTCGTCGATAGTTCTAATCAACCAACAGTATTTTTCTCTCAGTGATTTTTATTGTGAGAGGAAGCTCTCAGCAGACATTGCGATATTCAAAAAGCATATATGTTCCTGAAACGTGTAACAGTTTGTTGCCCTTTATAATTCACAATTGGCCTCACATTAGAAAGCTCCCAGGCGTCTGTTTCTGGTCATCAGATGAAAGTTCAGCAAACAACAGCGCCTCCAAGCGGTTGTTAAATCTTCGGATATTCACACCGTCACACTGCTGGACATGATTATTTTAGGAGATGTGTAAATTAAGGAGCTATAATGCGAAAGTAATTCTGAGGAGCTGTAAAATAAGCATTTATGATTAACACTGTAACTCTGGAAGCGTGGGGATGATTAGTACAGTATTAAGAGAGACACAGATACATGAAGTCATTAATGGAAAAAATGAGGTTTTTTAAAATACAGCTGGGATTGTAGTTTGCTCATAATATGTCATGAACAATGTGCAGTCAAAAGTAGATTATCACAAAATAAACTCTGACTGGGTAAACAATCATCCTGAAGGGTTTTTCGGGGGTGTATGTCCTGCCAACTGTAGATTATTATATCACTTATTAGCCTACATGGCTACTTACTATATAAATGAATAAACGGCATGAAATATTGATCTGAGTTGGAATTATTTTATTAGCTTGCTTTCAGAGACCACAGAGAGACAGAACAAGAGGAAAACATGGTTTCCCAGATGAGCAATCATTTATACATCACTGCACTGGACAACAGTCATTGTTTGCAATATTTTTTTTTTCTTTTTTCTTTTGATGAACTCTCACCTACTCAAAGCAGGGCCCCAAGGTTTGCTTTGTGACGGAAAGCCAGTTGACCAATCAAATATTGAGAGAATAATAAATAATACAGATAGATTTAAAAACATAATTCACACACACACAAAAAAAATCATAATTTAATGGTATGACTTACTTTCTTTCTGTGGAACACAACCAAGGATATTTTGAACTTGTTTTTGTCCACCACAACAGTGAAAGTCAGTGGGTGTCCAAAAGACTGGACTCCAATGCCTTTTATTGTATGGACAAAAAAGAAAGAAACCAGTTTGCAGTGACATGAGCATTCTATTTTTGAGTGAATCTATTCCTTTAAGATCTTAAATGTTAGAACTGGAAGATTTGTAGGTTTTATTTGGTTGACAGCATGCCTCTCTCTCTCTCCCACACACACTCTTTCTCTTTTTCAGATGGAGTGAGTTGTGTTCCATTCATCAGTCAGCACGTCACAGCAGGAGGATGATGGGTGTTGGACTATACCACTCTTTCTCTTCCTGCTTGACCTTATGCACTAAACACATCTATTGCTTAAAATCAGCGCTTAACAATATCAGGGCTAAGGATATTGTGCCATTTTGAGAAATGAAATGACGGTTGCCAAGATATGACATGATGAGCATCTGCTGATTCCACCAGCATCCAACCAACAATTGTTCTCTTTTCATATCTGTCTCACATTCTCTTTCTCAGCAACATCATTCTGTAAAACCATGTCTGGAATGAGATGGGCCTTGGTATGTTTGATTTTGTGCAGTGACTGTCAAACCCTTTAAAAGATTTAAACCTCACTCATCCCTCCCAAATCCCACCTCACACTACTCAGCGTGGAATAACGGTGTTGTTCAAATATGATGTGAGAACAATGAGATTGAAGTCAAAGTTTACTGACACTAAGCCGGACCAATTCTCTGTTAAATGGGCTATTACACTCACAACAGCCAGCGAATGTTTGACCGGGTAAGACTTCATTACAGATTTCATTCTGGCTCAAGGTGTAGGATCTGTATAGCTGTCATTGACTGCATGAATGTGTGGGTTAATTGGCTTTTGGAGTGGGTTCTCTCTCTGTGATGAATAAGTAAGAAGATGAATAGCGAATCCTCTATTGTATGCATGCTTGTGTAGGATTGATAGATAAGGTGAGGGTGTTGGTGTTCTTCATTCTCAATAAGACTGTTGCACCGTTGAGATTTGTGCAGAGCGACCCTGAACATCCAACAATTCATTTAATTAGTGTGTATCAGTAATGGATGTAACTTATGTTTAGCACTTACTTCAAGGTCATCTGCCATATCTCATACAGTGGTGTAATGTAATAATACTTCTTTACTTACCACAAAGTTGGAAGAAAGCAGGTTTGAAGAATCAGTGGTCTGGCGCTTGGAGAAAAAAAAGACTTGAGTAAACAAGCAGTTCAAGAGAGAACCTTTAATTATTTTCCACGGCCCCAGGCTAATGATTTAGACTTTATGAGATGGCAATATAAATAATAGGGTTGTCTGTGGAGTTTAGAATTTGTTGTGGGTGTATAGGATGGCCTGGATAAGTGAGAGATTCCTGGCCTGAATTTGCATCCCAGTCCAGCCCTGGTTTAAAACAAAACATTATTTATGCATGTGCAACTGCTGGTTAAATACATCCATGTCCCCTCTGAGCTGCATTAAGCAATCTATGTAAATGAATCTAAATGCCATTCAGATGCAGATTACATATTTGCAAAAACTGTTTTCAAAAGTCAGAATAGTAGATGAAGTTATATGCTAAGAGTTAAAATTGAACGGAATCTTGCTGCTCAAACTGGGTAAAGAAGGGTTTTTAATATTTATTTTCCGATTTTCTATTCTGGATTTACTTGTACTTTAACTTTCAATACTTAATGAAGTTTAAGTTTTTTTTTAGAAAAAACTACTTTTCCTATTTAATATATATATAAATTGTTTCCAGCTTTGATAATGACTCATCATATTAGAATGATTTCTAAAGGATAATGTGATAATGATCCTAAAAATTCAGCTTTGCATCACAGAAATAAATGATAATTTAAATTATAATACATTTTAAAACAATTATTTTAAATTGTAATAATATATCACAATATTAAAAAAAATTCTGTATTTTTGATCAAATAAATGCAGGCTTGATGAGCAGAAGAAACTTCTTTCAAAAACATAAAAAAAAAAAAAAAATATATATATATATATATATATATATATATATATATATATATATATATATATATATATATATATATATATATATATCACATCCTATAAAACTGCTTCATACACTGATCTCACAACATGCGTGTTACTCTAAGATAAAGATGCTAAGTGTTTATACCTGTTATATGCCACTGTCCCTGTTTTGTGGTCTTTCCTGTTTGAAAAGCTTTGTGCTGTAAATATTTTAGCAGGTTTCTGTAATGGTTAAGGTTTAATAGAGTATTTTACATTAGAATTAAAATTGGCTTAACATTTTACTCACCCTTAGGCCATCCAAGATGTAGATAAGTTTGTTTATTCATTGGAGCAGATTTGGAGAAATTTTCCATTGCATCACTTGCTCTCCAAATGGATACTCTGGAGTAAACTGGTGCTGTCAGACTGAGAGTTCAAATAGGAAGTGAGAATCTGTGTGTTTGTATTAAACAATCCATCAATAAGATGTTTTTACCTTCATTCTGTAGCTACCGGCTGAAATGTGAATCCTCTATCCATAATATTTCTTTCACCAGTGAAAAAGTCATCTCGTCTGGATCAGATTAGAAAAATTAACAGATAAAGCACTATAAAAAAAAAAAAAAAAAAAAAGTCCAAAGCCATTCTAATGGACTTGCATTTGACCAGAAGTGAAGGTTTAATTTCATAATTCAAACAGTTTTTGCTTCACAAGATGATATTTGACGGATTGGAGTTGTGTGGATTAGTTGTGGATTTTTTATCAGATGTTTGAACTCTGATTCTGACTTCACCCATTCACTGCAAAGGATCCATTGATGACAAGTGGTGTAATGCTAAACCTTCCCAAATCTGCGTCAATCTACAAATAAACTAATCGACATCTTGGATGGCCTAATGGTGAGTGAATTTTCATAAATGTTTCATTCTTGGGTGAACTTTTGCTTTAAGAGTAGTTGGTATAAACCCAAGAAAATCATTGTGTCTCTGAGACGTTCTCACTGAAATAGCTTCTAAGGTGTATCTTTTTGTGTGTTGATCTGTTTTTCAATGTTATTCTTTAATGAAATGAATCTCTTAGAGACTGCTGACGTAACAATAAATATATAGAGTGAGGCAGGCAGCTTCAGGGGGAAGTGCTACGCTGCGATTACCACCAGAGCTGTAACAAACAAGAAGGAACAATCCATCAAGCGTCAACGCCGCTCCAGATTTTAATTAATTACACTTAGAACAAACTTAGAACAAGATCAGGGGTGCGCCGGGGGAGCAGCAGGGGGATGGAGCTATTTGAGCATGTGTGACCCAGAGAAGCAGAGCTTTTGGCTGAAGTCATTAAGAAGTTTGATTCCCTTTGTGTCCAGCTTTTGTTCCAGGCACCTCACCATCTAATTATCCCACGTAGGCACTGAGGTGGATTTAATGCATGCGCATAATACAAACATATTCATCGAGTTTAACATCTCCATCATGATGAAACAATGCACCTTTTGCATCCAGATTCTGTGTGCTGCAGGGAAGACAGAGCGAGGGAGAGGAAGGAAGAGTTTGTGAAACACATTTTTCATGCTATTGGAACTCGACCTGATGGAAATATAATTCTTATCTTTGACTCTTTAATTTTCTTTAATTTACTCATAGATCACTGTGCTATGTGGCCTGCTGTCCTTATGTATTCCTATTGCTAAGTCGTAATGTGGAAGACTTTCTCATAAATAAGTGAATTAAATGGAAGAAACATCCAGTTTATGCACTGTAAACTGAAGTGTTGTATTTCGTTGACATCACGAGAGCTGCGATTAAACGATTCCAAGTGAAGGAAAACCTAAATTTTACTTAGAAAGAGATGCATACAGTGGCCCCAAACAAAGTCTAATGGAACAAAAATTAAAATTTACTCACTTTTGTGTTGCTCCAAACATGTATGACTTTATTTTATTATGCACAACACATTAAAAGTGAAAGTGACGTGACATTCAGCCAAGTATGGTGTCCCATACTCAGAATTTGTGCTCTGCATTTAACCCATCCGAAGTGCACACACACAGAGCAGTGAACACACACACACACACTGTGAGCACACACCTGGAGCAGTGGGCAGCCATTTATGCTGCGGCACCAGGGAGCAGTTGGGGGTTCGATGCCTTGCTCAAGGGCACCTAAGTCATTGTATTGAATGTGGAGAGAGAACTGTACATGCACTCCCCCACCTACAATTCCTGCCGGCCCGGGACTTCAAAACAGGAATAAAATCTGACAAAAGTGGTATCATAGCTTAAATAACACAAAACAATGCTAGTTTTAACACTAGCCCATCTAATATTAATATCCACATTTAATAGTAAAAATAGATTTTCTTGACAAAATGTTCTTGTGGTATCAATACATCATAAATGAGACTTGGTGATACTTTGATTCAAATGCAGCGACATTCATACATTTGACATCTAGTGCAGGTATAACTGTATGATTAGATGATTAAGGATTTCATTAATGGCTGTGCCAACGCTATCTCACGACCAATTTGTACGTATTTTCCGAGTTGGCTAATTCGTTCGAAATTGTACGACCTCACTCTAACGATTTTGTACGATTTGTCTAGACCCCAGTGACGGGTAGGTTTAGGGGCGGGGTTAGGTGTAGGTCATTCGTACAAATTCATTCAAATTGGGCAACTCATAAAATACGTACAATTTAGCACAAATCATATGAATTTGTACAAATGAGGTCATACAAATTCATACGAATTAGCCACCTCTTAAAAATGTAATAAATTGCAGTGAGATCAGGCTGTCTATGCTTATAGCTACAACAGGACAGAGAAACAGGAAATAACATTTGTTTACTGTTTATTATAAACTGTAACTTGATCAATGAGGTTCAAAAGAGAAAGAGAAAGAGAAAGAGAAAGAGAAAGAGAAAGAAAAAGACCTTATGTAGTCAGAAAAGATCCTCTTAGGTAGCACTGCGAATCTCATCCCGAATATGGAAGAATCAGAGAGAGAGAAAACGAAAGGAAGTCCTTTCATCCAGAAGTATGAAGAGATGGTGTAGGTGGCCTGTGGAAAAAGAGCGTAATGTTGATACGTACAACAATATACACAATGTGAACAAATGCAGGCAGCACACTCTGTTCACTGTAATAACAACTCGGTTTATGAGTAAAATAATAAAAGTTGGCCATATCATATGCAGTTAACCTCAGGGCTTCCCTGAAGGTCAGACCAGGAAACTCTCACTCAGAGAATATCAGAGAAGTGCACACTAACTAATGCATGTGGGGATTGTGTAGACCAGTTTGCCCAAGACAGATGATAGACATGTACTCTATAACTAATCAATATTGTATTGATTTCTGAGAGGAAGTTCAGGTGCAAGACAGCAGCAACATCACATGTGAAGAGCACCATTTACACATAATTGTGCAAGTCATTATGTAAAGTGCGAGACACAGATTACAGAATGCAAATATAATGTAAGCATGTTCGAAATGAATTAGAAATTGATTAGTCTCAACAGACTGCAATGAATATAAATGTGGGCATTACAACCAGACGCATGCAGGAAAAATACCAGCAATCATATTTCAGATTTTAGTCATGCCTTTCGAAGCACAGTGCTCTGAGGTTTCTTAAAATACTCTTTTTATGGATTATTTAAAAGTATTATAAATTCCCACATCGATAACCACATTTTAGATGAAAACTATTTCCCGATTTGGCTTTCCTTGAGCTTACTGTGTTATCTTCAAGAGTGTGTTTTGAACAGCATGTGTGAGATTTAAATGAACTTTTCTTCACTAGTTGGAGTGTTGAGTTCCTCTGTTCATTATGCCACACAGTGAATACACAAGTACACATTAACAGCAGCACCTTTTTAATTTCTGACAAACCCCATAAAGCTCTGTGGAGCTTTAGATTGGAGAGACACCGCCTCAGAAGTTCTTCACTTCATCCTTGATGTTTCTTTGTGTGAATTTTATTGTTGAAGACTGTTTACATTTTGCAATTATATAAACAATCGCACAATCACCAATAGTATGTTGGACAAATTATAAAATACATTTAATTGTGCTAATGGTTTATTTTGTCAACTTTGTATTAAAATAGCCCCAAAGTATGTACTGAAAGCCAAAAATAGTGGCATTTCCTTGAGCCTAACTGATATACAATGTTTCTGTCAGAGCTTTTGTCAACATTGATGCCTCAGGGGCCCATAACCTGCAGTCTGAATGCATTTCATCCTCTTGTGCACGCCACCTATTTACACTGCTGCAGATGACCATATTAAGGTTCCTGCAGAGGGGTCAGAATGAAATGATCTTGCCAAGCAGTCCCCAACACCTACTGAAGAAAACGAGTGAGAATGAGTGAGAACCATGGGGATAATTATGCTCTCAGGAATAGACTAAAACCCCACACACCACTGTAAATGCTCTTCAACACATGTAATTTCATAAAGTTATATGGCAGCATTATGGAATCCTAGATGTTCTAAAGATAATAAACTGAAAGCGTTCTGCATCAGATGGGGGTTTAGAGGAAGCTGACGTTTCTGGTGATGCATGTTGGGTGGATTATAGGAAGCTATGGATTGTTTGTGATGGATGATAAGAGGTGTTATCATGTAAATATGCTTTAATAGTTTTTCAGCTCTCTCATTGTTATCGCTCCCTCTTCTCTACTTCCCTTGAACTGACAGGGTTAAAAAACAAGACCATGGCAGTATAGAAGGGGTCATCTGCTTTCCACCAAAAATTCAATCCTTTTGTTTTTCTGTGTAAAAATGTGCTGACCTCTCTCTCTCTCTCTCTCTCTCTCTCTCTCTCTCTCTCTCTCTCTCTCTCTTGGATGAGTGGCCAGCCCATTTAAACTGCGTGAAGGACGTGGCACGCATGAGAGGCCTTGTTCTGCATGTAGCTTTTCTTTCTCTCAACCTGTTTTATTTCATTTACTCTCTCAATCTGGACCCTCTTCAACTCACTTTAAAATAAGCCTTGAACTGGTACCAAAGAACATTAATACTCGTTTCCATTCCCCCGACCTCCTTTTCTGTTCTCCTTCTGGAAGAAGGGAGAAAAGACAGAAAACACTATCCATAGAGGATTACTTATTTACTTCCTTTTTATTTTTTATTTTTTTATTTTATTTATTTATTTATTTTGAGCTAATCCTGTTTAAAAAAAAAAAAAAAAAAAAAAAAAAAAAAAAAAACATATAAATCACATTATGGACTCAACATTTCATGTATCCTGCAAAAAAATCTCTTTTTAAATCTCTCCCAGAAACACTCTTACAATTACTAATGTATTTTAGTCGATCAAGGTGACCAGTTTATTAGTTGCTTTATAATGCTTTTGAAAGATGATTAAAAGAGAGATCGGCTACCTACCTTCAGTTTACAGTTGACTCTTGCTGAAGGACACCATTAGGACATCTTTTCCACATTCTTATATGTGATTGGATATTTTGTTCAGTTTATAAAATGCCACACATACACACTCTCTCTCACACAGCATCATAACTATTGAATACTTTTAACCCTTTGTTACATTACTTGTGTTACAAATAAAAGTTGATTTAATTTGTAATAAATATTTGCCTTTCCCTCAGGCTTTGTGTTTGCAGCATGCTAAAGCAATTTTTCATCTTAAATATTTTTGTACAACAACAAAGAAAGAAAGAACGAAACATTCGATTATTATTATTATTATTATTATTATTATTTTAAATACCTTATAATTTGGGTAACAGGGTCGAATAGTTAAGGATGCGGAAATGCTGTCAACACTGAAAATAAATAGCCTACTTGTGCCTCTAATGGCTTAATAGAGTAAAAAGCTTTATGAAATGTGCCACAGTGTGAGAAAAAAAATCCATGGGGAAAAAAAAGGAGGGAAAATATCCTATTAATTTTTCATTAAATGCACAGACATTTCCTTCAAGCCCATCTTCCCAGCCCCAGGACCCACCCCCCACTCCCCACCCCAAAAGATAAAAAATAAAAAAATACCACAAAAATGCAATGTGCAATTTAATAAACAGGTAAAACACTTAAAAAAAATCTTGTTAAGAAAATCCCTTCATACACAGTACACTGGGCCATATTTTTTAAAGACTTTTCTTAGAGAGCAGCTTGAGCTATAGCACATGTCTGTGTGTCTTGCCATTATTGTAACAGAAAGATGCACACATACACACAAGTCAAGGTTGAACATGTATGGGTGCAAGGAAAAATGCGTGAATAGGATGTGTTTAAAAACAATTTGTGGATTGCAATTCACTAAATGAGAAAAAAGGGCATTCAGGAAAATGATTAAGGACCATTTACCAGATAATTTTCAAGGAAACCACTGATATTTATATTCTCAGAAAATATACATCATTTTTCTAAAAGTGGAAGTATGTAATTTGTAAAACACTATTCTCCTATATAATAAAGTTCTTTGAATAAATAAAAATAATAAAAACATTATTTATGTGAGCATCCTGGCATAGCAACATTGGCTTAAAGTAACACTATGTACCTTTTTCTTTGTTCAAAATTTGCAAAGTGTATATAATGAGCGAGTACATCATAAATTAATGTACCGAACCATCTTTTTGTCAGTACATTTATAAGGGATTATTTTTGAAGTATTGTAGCCTGTTCGCTGCAGAGTAACACGTGTGAATTGCCATAGACATAAACTTGGAGAAGTAGCTCCGGTTAGAATGTTCTTCTGCGGGATGCATGCAGTTCTGTTTATGAACCGCTAGAGCGCAAACATTTACATAGTGTTGCTTTAACTAATGGAATGAGTTTGTGTGGGGCTTTTGTGAAAGACCAGTGTATGAAAGAGAGACTGCTTAACCTGTTTGAAAACACTCATGATTTTGATTCAGTTGATTTATTTTTCAATTCAGTTAATTTTACACATTTCATGGACAGTTATATTGTTCAGTCATCGAATCTGTAAAATGACAGTTTTTATGAGTCATTTGATTCATTCAATGAACCAATTCATTCAGGAACGTAACAAAACTGAATGAGTCATTGATGAGTCATTGAATCATTCGTTTAGCCAATTTGTTCAAACACACTGAATCATTCAGGAGCAAACGACTTGTGTTGTTCGGCGTTGCATCTACAGTGCGGCTTTGTTTGGAAATATTTTTGCTGGTGGAGAAAAAACAACAACATATTTGACAAAATGTAGGTTACTCATGATCAACTTTGTGTAGCGAGGCTTAAATGAAGCTTTGGGAAGCACTGAGGCTTTCCTCTGATTGTTTCAGGGAAAGATTCAAAGCTTTGAGTGTCAAAAACAGTGCTATTTGGTAGTTAGTAAAAATAAAGCAGCCAAAAGTGTTCATATTGCACAAATAAAAGTAAAAATGTTCAAATGTCACATTACTACCTTTGTGTTTTTTGGCATTCACTGTTGTGTAAAAACAGTATCTATCACACAATCCTGCTGCCTTCTTGTTACCCCAGTCATTGATGTTTACTTACTGAAAATACTGCTAAAATCTAATTCTGTGCATATTTTTTGTTACTAATATTCTGTGACATTAAGTTAGTTCCCATATAATGTGTGTTGTCACGTAGAAAAGTTTCTTTGACCCTACATAAGATAGACTAAACTTATATAAATACTTAAATAGATACATTTGAAATTATGAAATTTGTACTGCAGAACGGCACACTCCCCTGACAACAGTGAACCAGTTAGTCGGAGCTGCTTTTCAGAAAACTGTTTTTTGGATAGGAAATATGTACACTGTTGCAAGGAAACATCAGCTACCCACAGCAGCATCATACCAGTGTTAATTCTATCCATTTATAGATCATCAAATGAATTTGCATTGTAAACAGTTCTCAAAGTATTCTACCTTTTATAGTTCCAGAGATCCAAAGAAATGTCATCTCATAATGAAAAAAAAAAAAATCAAATACAAAAAGAGAGAATCTCTTTAATCCTACTTTGGTAGTTGATTCTTTCAGTTAGCTTTAATCTACCTTAGCAACAAAAAGGTTTTTAAAAAATAGATAAAGTTTTGAGAACAGTATATGGTCCAGAAAAGCATACTTCCATTCCACTAATGTAACTGAACCGCCAAGAATTAAGTGATAAATATAGATGAAAAAGTATTCCCTTCTTAATATAGCCAGTGTGTGAACTGTGTGGAATTAGATGGCCGTGTAAATGCATTCGTGCATGTTTTAATCTACACAGTAAATTCCAACTTGCTAACCAGGAAGCTGACATCAGGTCTTCTCCTCTCAACCCACTAAATCACCAGCTTCTTTATTGGGCTAATTAACCTCCAGCAGTCACCTCAATTACACCTATGTTTCCGTGGTGACACAACCTTTCTTGCGGTTCATTTGCACCTGAGTATTAACAAGAAGTGACTTGGCGACTGCAAACATCATGATGACACACACACACTGTGGCATTTTGCCAATGTTGTTTTTGTTCTTGTAGTTTCAGGCTCCCATTCTTCATATGTAGGTTACTGGATTTATGATGACAGAATCTTTGATTTGACATCACAGGAAATCCTTCCCAGTCATCCGTAGGTTCACAATTTGTGCAGAACAATTAGTCCACAAATCTGACTGATTTGCTCACGAATGAAAATTTGTCTCGTTTAGACTACTTTTGAGATACACTTTTTTGTCATTTTGAAGCTTGTCAGTTTCAGTTTCTTTGAACTGTCAGATGTAAAAGATACGTGAATATTGAAAAGATATATATTCTTTCTTTGTGTCTGTGTGGGTGTTCCTTTCTAAAGTCGTACAGGTTTAATGATCCATGAGAATGTGTAAATGATGATAAAATGGCCTAGAAGATGGAGACATCTTAGTAAAGAGTGAAAAGCAGACGCAACTCTTATGAAACTTTGATGGTCTTTGTGTTGCAGGCAGTTAAACCGTTTTTATGTCATCATATTTTAACTTAAATTGTGTGACTTTGTAAGTTCAGTGAAATAATAAAAATAATAATAAAACATAATTCCTGATGGAATGTAAAAGTAAAATTTAATTTGTCTACAAAATTTTTGAAGACCACTTTTGTGGTTCTTGCTTATGAGAGATTAAAAGTATATGGCTTACTAAAAGTAACTTTTTGTTCAGTCTGCATTTCCACAGGGTTTTTAAGTACCGTATTTTTTGGACTATAAGTCGCACCTGAGTATAAGTCGCATCAGTCCAAAAATACGTCATAATGAGGGAAAAAACATATATAAGTCGCACTGCACTATAAGTCGCATTTATTTAGAACCAAGAACCAAGAGGGCGCTCTATGTTTTCAGTGTAGACTACAGGAGCACTGAACAGCATAGAGCGCCCACTCGCGGCTGTAGACGGTAATGTTTTCTCTTGGTTCATTTCTCTCGGTCCATGTCAAATTAATTTTGATAAGTCACACCTGACTATAAGTCGCAGGACCAGCCAAACTATGAAAAAAAGTGTGACTTATATTCCGGAAAATACGGTATGACTAATATGATTACTAATTTAAGGTTGGGGGTTCCCTGGGAACACATGATAGGTAAAAATTTATAGCCGGAATGCACTGTAAGTCAAAGCATCTGCTAAATGCATACATTTAATTTATTTATATTTCTAGGAGGAACGTATTACAATATTCTCTTCTTCTCAGAATTATTGCACACCCAATCAATTTGATCTGTTTCATGCACACATGTTCGCTGGCTCTCATTCAGTCTGTAAAGTTGTGTAACGTTGCTGTTTTCTACATGCATTTTTTGTCCATAGTAACTGATTTTAGTGATATTTCCTGTCCTCTGTTCTTCCCTCATTTGTGTTAGGACTCTGGGTGACACCCATAATGAGGACGTCACAAACCAGATCTTTCAAGACATTCTTCAAAGAATTTACGAACACAAGTATGAGATTTCAAGTCTAAACTATCTATATTGTCTGTGTTGTTGTGTCCACATAGCTTCTTATTTATTTATTTATTAAGGATAATGAAACATCAGTGGCATCCTGGAACGCAGTATTTGGTGTCTAGACAGACAGATAGATAGTTACAGAGAAAAACTAAATCATTGGAAGATGGAGAAAGACCCTGAGGGTGCACATGCCTCATGCCACAATAAGAATAAGCATGACTTCTTACATTTTAAGAGTATTGAGCTATAAAGAAGTCATTTTATTTTGACAAGGAATCAATTTTCTTGTGGGCTAAAATTGATATTCTGGATGGCAAAGCCTTTGCAAATGAATTGCTGCAGTGCATAATGCATATGAAAAAGAAGACTGATTTTTGCTACATGAATAAAACTCACCCATCATGATGACAGTTTCTCACTTCTAAGTTTGTTATTTATTTTATCACTGTATATGTGCAGATATAAATCATACAGCTGTGCAATCACTTAAAGTAGTGTTGACTTACTGTATCTTTTACCATTATTCAACTTTGGGATCTCACAGAAGATGTCTCTTTACTCCCATTGGTAGTAGCTATATCACATGACTGCTCATTTATCTAAATTTCGTTTACAAAAATCGGCAGTCACCAGTTGTTGCTGAAAACCTCTTTACAATATGTCAAGAACTGTCTGATTTGTTTTACTTTTCTAATTTTATATAAGTTATATTGCATTTACATTTAATCGTTTAGCAGACACTTTTTTTTCTTTTTTCAAAGCGACTTACAAATAAAGAGAACAATAGGAGAAATCAGACCAACAAGAGAACAGCAGTATACAAGTAATGTGACTAGTCTCAGTTAGTCTAGCACAGTACGCACAGCAAGGTTTTTGTTTTTTGAAAAAAAAAAAAAGCTAATAGAATAGAAAAGAATAGAATAGAATAAATAAGTGCCAGTATTAATTCATCAGGTGTGACATGGGCTATCTTCGGCTTGTTGAAGACCACTCTCGCTGCTGCAGTTTGGGTCAGCTGCAGATGCTTAATAAGAACTCCAAGGTTCCTGACTGTCCTGAAAGGAGTTATGGTTAACAACCCTAGCTGTAAAGAGAAGTTGTGGTGAAGTGCTGGGTTGGCTGAGACCACAAGCAGTTATGTCTTAGCAAGGTTGAATTGAAGGTGATGGTCCTTCATCCAGCCAAAGATGTCTGTCTGACAAACTGCGATGCAAACAGCTACTGTCGGATCATCTGTTTGGAATAAGAAGAAGAGTTGAGTGTGATAGGTAATGCCATGTTTCTGATTGACCATAGAGCAGGGGTCACCAAACTCTGTCCTGCAGAGCCAGTGTCCTGCAGAGTTTAGCTCCAGCTTGCCTCATCACACCTGCCTGGACATTTCAAGTATACCTAGATCGTGATTAGCTGGTTCAGGTGTATTTGGTTAGGGCCTCCAATGTAAAGAGTATGATTTACAAGTGTTAGTAGTAACAGTAGAGATTTGAAAGCACATAGTGAGTACATCTGACTAAAACAAGCAGTGTCTTGTTGGTGTCCTTGCTGGGTGGAGTAGCACATATATTATATTATATTATATTATATTATATTATATTATATTATATTATATTATATTATATTATATCATATTATATTGTCATTCATTGCACTTTTACCACATGGACCAAAAAAACTGACATTCTTCAAAGTACCCTCTTTTGTGTTTGTAAGAATTACAGAACCTCAGACACTTTGATCTTCGGAGACATACAGTACAATAGACACAGTGCATTAACATACAGACATCTGTTCCCACATCTCACAAAACACCTCTTACATATGCACTTGTTCCCCCTCATACCTTCCCCTCACCCATCCTTCCCTTCACCCAGCTCACTCAGAATGGTCAATAGACTCTTAGATTCATCTTTGAGAATTTGATGTCCTGTATTGATTTGATATCTCTGAATTGACTATGTCATTGGCATAATACCAATGACTTACCTGACTGATAATGAATTGTTACATTTGGTTTATTCTGACTTAATTATTTTCTCAAGTAGATTACAAATCTGCGTCCAAGGTTAAGTGCATACTATATCTCAGGTTAGATGGAGCATGGGGCACATCAGGTGAGATTCTAGATTTCTGACTAACTGCTTGACGTTAGTTAAGTTGTACTCAGTTGCATTAACTAGGTGGGGGGGGGGGGTAGTCATAGTACTGGTCATAATCGCTGGTTATTGTCTTAGCTTTCATTAAGTTGTACGTAGTTATATTAACTATCAGGGCTAGACAGATAGAACTAGCATAACCGCTGACTATTGTGTGAGCTTTATTCATGTATGAAGTTATATAACTATAGGGGGCTAGGTATATGGTACTAGCATAACCGCTGATTATTGTTTTGAGATTTAGCCTTGTTGTACGTGGGTAACTATAATTTAACTGCGGGGGAATAAACAGATCTACTAGTTAAAGAATGGTAAGCATGGTCAACCTATTAAATAGTATTAGTTATAACCTCTGACTAATGTTCAGACTGGCAAGTTTGTGATCATGGAGGACATGTAGAACGGCCAGCGTGAGGCAACCTGTGTGACATAGATTCCTAATGAATGAGTAAATATAAATTAAAGAGTTAACTAGAATAATCAAATGTCATAAAAATATTAATAATTGAAGACAGACAAGCAACCAGTCTGGCTTTCAACCTATATTGGAGGACATAATAAAATGGAATCAGCTTAGAATTGAACTGAATAACTCTGAATAACTGAATAGCTGCGTGCTGAAAAGACTGAACACACGAGAAACCTTCAGCCAGCACTGGATACCTTCCTTGGATCGAGTGCGTGGACCTTACATGTTCCACAAAATAAAGAAAGACACAGATGTTTGAAAAAACATTAATGTGAGCAAATGATGACAGAATAACAGCTCAGGACACAAATGCTGCGTTTCCCAGAAATTACCCAGAACAATTGTACCAGGAACGTTTTTCCCCAGGAACTATTTTCCTCCCAGAGCTGTTGCCTGTCCTTTCGTTTTTCATTTAAACTTAATTATAGCCGCAGAAATGTTCTTTGCTCAGGGAAATGTTTATATACAGCCATTACAATGAAACTAGATAGATAGATAGATAGATAGATAGATAGATAGATAGATAGATAGATAGATAGATAGATAGATAGATAGATAGATAGATAGATAGATAGATAGATAGATTGATTGATTGATTGATTGATTGATTGAATACAGACCAAAAATTGCCTGTTAGATTTACCCAAAACAAATGATATTTTATGTTTAACCACTAAAGAGACATCAGAGCCAGCGGCAAATGTCAGAAGGACTAGCCGAGTAAAGACTGCTCTATAGGCGGATACTCCCGCTAATCACGTGGAGCTGACCATCTTCGAATTCGGCGAAACACATTTTAAATAGGCAATGTCTTTATAAATAAACCACAGATTTTAGAACTACATTCTTGCCTGAAAAACTGTAAATATTAAATTTCATGACACAATAACAGTAATATTTTGAAAATTATTAGAATAAATGGTGGTTGAAATCACAATGCTGCGTGATCCAACCAATTAACACATTTAGCGCCCAAGTCCCGCCCCCTAGAAAGTTCCGGAACCTTGAAAAAGTACTACCTCGCCAGCAGGGACTTTCTGAGGGGCATTTTTTTTACCCGGAACTTTATTTAGATCCTGGTTCCTACGGTGGAAACACACCGAGTACGAGGCCAAAGTCCTTAGTTCCCGGGTAGCATTCTAGCGGTGGAAACGCGGCTAAAGTCTCCTGAGCTTTGAAAACTCAACCTCAGAGCAATAAAGTTGGCTTCTGGGTAGATAAGTCAACTTTTCATGCAGGGAATAATTATTGTCATTGCTGACATAATGCATTTAGAAATGTTCTGTTTGTAAAAGTGATGGTAGACTGCATGTACTGTACAGTTTGTGCCCGAGAGAGGGAGAGATTGACAGTGACAGACACCTTCTTCACACTTTGACAGAGATTAAACTCTGAGTGTTCTTTTGATCTTTCCTGTATAATCAGCTGTAGTAAAGCACCATCAGAGTTTATGTGTATATGTATGATCCTAGGGATATTTAAAGCTTGTCCCTATAAGGGTATAGCTGGTAAATTTGCTGATGTCAGAAGCAGAGATGGAGTGCTGTCAAAGCATCCTTCTCTCACACACACACATCCAAAGAACTGATTGCCTGTCAGACATCTGAAGAATTTAACACATTCTTGTTCCCCCCAGAGAACATTTTTACTGGTGTGAGTCCACATACTTTATGCTTTAGTAATTGTGTTAATGTTGGGATATTGAGCTGATTTTGTATACTTAAAAATTGCATGTGTTAGCACTAAGAGTGTGTTGCGTTAGTTTAAAGACCTAAGCCAAGAGCAGAAGGCTGACTCAAAGTCACTCAGAAAAAAAGCTTTGACTGAAAGAGAGGAAGAGAAGAGGATTATGTGAGAGAGAGTGAGGGAGTGACACCCAGTGAGCGGTTTGAAGTAAAGAGATTCTTGATCATAGTATTAAAGCATCATGCCTATTCAAACTGTGTGCACCTCAGAATATTTATTTTAATTTATTGTAGGATTTTCAAAGCAATGTCGGATAGATATGCACCTTTGCATATCTATGTTTAACACAGTATTTTTATATACCTTATATACTATCCAATTCCTTTCACAAATTCCAACAGTCCTAGTAGCATGGAAATAAATTGTAATAGTTTTACAATTTTTTTGTTTGTTTGTTTGTTTGTTTTTTTGAGTAGCTTAATACAGGCTACTGCATACTGTATTATATTTTTTTTTTTGTGAAAAAGTATACAGTATGCTTAAAAATGTCTGATCACTTGAGTCGAAATGTGCATTTTAAAAATCTGAATTATTTTATTTTATTTTATTCTATTTTATTCAGTGGTGGACAGTAACGGAGTAGCTTTACTTCGTTACTGTACTTAAGTACATTTTTCAAGTATCTGTACTATACTGGAGTAGTTTTATTTTGAGTAACTTTTACTTTTACTTCACTACATTCCAAAGCATAAGATCGTACTTTTTACTTCACTACATTTCATAAAACATATCATTACTCCCCATAATATATCACGTGCTCCGACACGCAGAAACGGTGTCTGATTCATCATGAACGAACTGAGTCTTTTCAAAAAAATAAACTTTTAAATCGGATCGCAAATCGCACCAAACGATTCGTTTACTAATTAGAGTGATCCGATTGCAGCTCTTCTGGAGTCGACCACTCACTGATTCGAATGAACCGTTTAGTGCGAGTCAGTAAGAACCGGGAGATCTTCTGAGCGCGTGTGCGTCTGATGTTGCTAAAAGTAAGTTATTGATGTCGAAATTTAGGATTCATTATTGTAACTGAAAATCATATTTAGGTCAAAATTGTCAGTTGTTTGGGAACTAAATCCGCTGTAAAGAGTGATACATTTAAGCCCACTGAAATGCTCGAGTGCAGACGATGCAGACACATCAATCAGCGTCTCTGTGTTTTAGGTTAAAAAAAATCCATTAAATTAACACGGATTAAATCAAATAACTTGTGTATGTTCAAATCCCCCGCTGCCGTAATATTAACAGTTTTATTAAAATGCTAACAGGTCCTATGTGACGTCTGTTTTTATAATGTTTATCAACAGTAACGTTAGGCCTATATTGTTTGGATTAACTAGTCTAGACGAGTAGACAGACATGAATGTTTATTCATAACCGTACTGAAAATAAGTAAATATTGTTAGCTGATGATAACTGTCTAGCTAACAAGCTTGCTGGTGCTAACTTGAGGTATTTTTATAAATAATTTACAAATATTTTTATTCAACAACCAATATATATATATTACATCTAGGGACAAAAGAAAGGATGTGATGTTCAGAACATGGTAACTACAGTAATTATCAAAGAGGGGAAGAGATGCCCCCTGTTTGGCTAGGGGTGTTTTTACACCACAGACAAGATTTGAGAAGGAAAAATCGTTATGAAAATATAATTATATTTTCCTTAAAATTTTCTTCCTAACTTCAGGCCTTATTATCATGTCATATATTACTGTGATGTTCTGTAAAACAACAAACTTTAAAATACTTTGTTCTTACTAGTGAAAATCAGATGGTCAACTGTGTTTTCTCTCAGGTAAATCACAGTGTAAGCTTCACAGTGAACATCACTCTCATCAGCGTAGTCCATATCAACAACAAAAATATAACTTGACTCCATATAGTGGTTATTTTGGAAAAAAAATCCCAGGTATTTTAAGCAGTATGATTATATAAAAAAAAGTGCTAATATAAAATTAAATTAAGTAGCCTATATGAAATTGCAAACATCTATCTTTCAGTACTTTTTAAATTAAGTACATAAAAAATTGAGTACTTTTGTACTTTCACTTGAGTAAAATTGAAAAAGGAGTACTTTTACTTTTACTGGAGTAATATTTTACTATACGTATCTGTACTTTTACTCAAGAACTTGATTTGTGTACTTCGTCCACCACTGATTTTATTTTATTGATTTATTTTGTCACACTGAAAATGGAAGGTCAAGTCAAGCACATTATAGTATTACATGCAGTGTGGTATCTAGGTCATCCAGAATTTGTATACAAAATTTGTAAACTGCACACTGTATGCATACTGCTGTCTTTCAAAGATAATAGGTCGTACTCAACATTCAAATGTGAATGTTGAACATCACAGCAAATCACGTTAAATTCCAGATAAATATTGCAGTTAAATTAACAACTTTTAGAATGATGGGTTTAAATCTTTCAGTTTTGCTCTTTCTCCTGTGCGCTGCCTCCTTTTTCCCTCACACACAAATTGCAGTTTACAGCTATTATGATTCCTTATCACCTTCAGGTATGCTAAAAGTTTAAAGATCAGCTCTCTGTTTTCTCTAAGTGTGTGGGGGTGCGTGTGCCTGCCTGCACAGGAACAGTGTCTTTGAAAAGCAGATACACACACACACACACACACCGTTTCTGTTCTCATTCTGTTCTGCAGAGAGAGTAATTACTTTTCTGGGCTGCTTGGATGCTTTGAAAAGGCAAGCACGCGTACACAAGTGCTCACACAGTTTTTGAAATTCTCTGGAGGACATATTCTCTTGTGGCTCACTGAAATTTACTCAAAGGCTTTTTTCACCACATAAGCATTCTTAGTATTTTATTTATTTATTTTGCTATTTTGTTATTGCTCTCTGAGGTGCTGATTGGAGAAAGTATTAGCTGGGAGACAACAAAAATACAAAATCTCTAAATAAAATGGTTCACTTGAAGTTTTCCCCAGGGCGGGAGTTAATCAAGACTCAGAAAATGTGAGTTGGTTAACCACCCCCCACCCCCATTCAACACACACACACACACACACACACCACATGCACAGGTGTATACCATCACAAACACACATTAATTCCTTAGACTCTCTTTCCTCTTACACAAGAGGAAAGAGTGTAAGAGGAAAGAGACTAAGGAATTAATGTGTGTTTGTGAGGGTATATACCTGTGCATGTGGTGTGTGTGTATATATATATTGTTGTTGTTGTTGTTTTTCCACTATTTTACTCTTGATTCAAAGCAAGATGTTCAATGTTTGGCTGGTTAACATGATCTTCCAGTGCCCTTGCTGTTTTGAACTGTTCAGAACTGCACCATTCTGGATTCATCATCAATCAATTTATTATTATTATTATTTATTTATTTATTTATTTTGCTAGGAATGTAAACCAAAAATAATTAATTATATTATAACATGCTTCAACCTGTACAGATTATTTTTGAGGACTCTTAAAAGCATGTAATTGATATTGATATTTTTCTGTGTTTTAGAAAAGTAAAGTCATCAACACTGAAATCTGATTGGATATTTTATGCGGGAGAATGGGAATTTTGCTCTTAAATAGATAAACCAAATTCTCAAGACACTAGTTTCTTGTATTTAATTGAATAAAAGTTAATGAAAATAGAGTATTTTTGCAGATGTGCCTCAAGGGTATATAAATGGACCATTGGTTTTATTCCCATCTCATTTGTGTATAATTATAGTCCCTTTATGTGTTCAGGCACACTTGTGTATGTGTGGGTGTGTATTTGACTTGTGTATGTGTGTCTGTATTTGAAGAGGACAGACACTGAGGACATACACTCTAGCAGGATGACTGAGAGAGAGGAAGTTGATGTAAGAGTATGTACCTTTGTGTCTAGAGTGGCATTTACTTCAGAGAGAGTTTATATATTTACTTCTTACACAGTGGAGTGTCCAGTGAATCCCTACCAGTATTTGTCCTCACAATCCACAACCACTATATGACAAGTGGCATGACATTTTGTCTCTTTCTTGGTTTCTTTTTCTTTTTTTTTTCTTCCCAAGCAACTAAAATAGATTATATATTATATAAATTATACATATATTTTAACACTCTCTACATAAGCAGTGTAATGTGAGTTTGACAGAAGTTTTTAGGCTGTGTCTTTGTAAAATCTTCTTTCTCATTTGTCTCTGAATTACTATTTTTTTTACAAAATTCTTTACCATCACCTTAGCAAGATAATGCTTTGTAAGATTCTTGGTGATTGAAAGTGAAAAAAAAAAAAAATAATAATATATATATATATATATATATATATATATATATATATATATATATATATATATATATATATATATATATATATATATATATATATGTGTGTGTGTGTGTGTGTGTGTGTGTGTGTGTGGTTTGTCTGCATTAATTAACATTGGAGGGAACTGAATTAAGTAAAGTAATCAGCTTAATCAGGCTTATGAATATAAACCTTACTGAAACTGACATGATGCTCTTATTTATGTACAGTTGTGCTTTAAATATGTTTTGCTACATATTTTGGTTTGAGCATTGCTGTTTTCTGGTGTTAAACTGTTGTTTGCTTGGTACTGTACATTTTTACACGCATATTTAATGCACATTTTATTTAGAAACTGCTGCTTTAAAGCAAAAAAATTAAAATACTTTGTTTTAATTAGATTTTTTTAAATAAAATGAACTCATTATACAATGTAATGCTATCACTGCATATATATGTGCTTAGAAGAAAAAAAGAAGAAATAATAAAAAAAGATGATTTAAACAAGTAAACTGTTCCTGCAGATTACTTTTAATAAATCTTGAATTTTAACCAATTATTTATATTTATATTTTTAGACTGGAGAAATATTGGGTTTTTAAAGTTACAATATGTTGCATACACTCAAAAAAATGGTTTTCCGGCACTGTTCGTTTTACACATATATGTTTTGTTAAAACAACACAAATATATTTAGTTTTCCGACAAAACACAATTGTATTGTGTTTAATCAACTTAAAATGTTTAATTTTAAATTTTACTTAATTATCAATCGTTAAAGTAACGTAAAGGGTTTAATTTCGTGATTCAAAAAAAACCGGAAGTGACGATTTCCAACGCATTTGATGACGGTGTGGAGGGGAGCAAGAGGTATCAGTCAGGTAAGAAAATCTAAAGTTTTTATTGTGTTAAGTCAAAGTCTTTAATTTCTCTTAGAGTTTCTGTTTTGGGGTGCTTTTGTTTTGCAGTCTAGTATTGTGTAATCGGTTTATTGCACCGTTAATAGATGATTTTGAAGCGTTGGGAGATGTGAAAGCGCACGACTCTCTGTAATGTATTTACTTTAGTATATATATATATACACTAGGGCTGAAACAATTACTCGACATTATCGACAACGTCGACGATAAAAATAAAATTTTCAGCAAATGTTTTTGAGTAACGTTAGTGGTTTGATCTCGTATCTGCCTGATTTGAAAGCCTGCATTAATGCATTTTGACCAGTGTGGCGCTGTAGCGCAAGATTGTAATACACTCTCCTGATTCAATTAAAAAGAAGAAGATAGCACTTCAGTTTGAGGCAAACCGACCCGATCCGAACCTTGGATGAATATGTAAATATATACTGCACGCCTTCCTCTCAATAACTGCATAAACACAACAAAAAACTGACCGCGATGTAAAAGCAGCTCTTAAGAACACAGCGATGTGGATGTTTGCACGAACTCTGAGGTTCTCCAGGCACTCCAGTAAAGAAAAGTCCAGTCACGTTTATTTATATAACAGTCCTTTATGCAATCGATAGCTTTTCAATATTAAACATGAAAATACAGAGTAAGTGTCGCTAGAATTATAACTTGATTTCCTTTTATAAAGCAGCTCTCCGGTATGGAGCTAGCTAATAATAAAATCATTTTATAAGTGGGTCTTAGTTCTGCGCTAGATCAAACCAAACTGTTTTGATTATCATAACCCAATAAGGTATTTTAAGAGAGATTGTATTTATTAATAAAATGTTTATCCAAAAATAAAACGTCCTATCACTTACCTTTACTTTATATTATACATATGGCTTACAATAAGAGATGTTAAGAGACAGAATGATTTGTCATTCAGCTACTTCCTCATATAACTAATCAAATGGCGAATAGGAGTTTCTCTCTTATCTCATTTTGTGTGCAAAATATATTTGTATAAATTAATTGTATTAGTAATACATAATGACTTTAAAAAGTGGAAGTAATTACCTTTATTTGTTATAATATGTATATTTTAACTAATTTAAAAAGATAAATAATCAATAAATGTCCAACCATGAGATGTTGACCGAGTTTTGAGAGCCCTGGCTCAGCACAGTGGGAGTATTTGAAGCTTTGTTTATGAACATGGCGGTGTGGTCATACAATGACTTTAAACCGGACACTACTCTGAGCTGTTCACATTATACATATGCTCCAGATATGTAATCAGGTCCTCCTTTAGGAATGGTAAACATGACACTATTCATCACTCACACAAATAAATCACTTAATATTTTGATCATTGAATTGGTTTTTGCTGTTCAATTTTTTTTTTTTTTTTTTGTAACACATTGCACTTCATGTGTACAGGTTTGTGCAGAATTTGAGACATCCAGAATTACCATAGGCCCATTAGAATCAACAATCTTTGCCAAACTTGATTCGGACTGCAAAATTTACGAAGATGTTTTCATACTGAAGAAGAGACCTTGGACAAATACTGAAACCCTCTTGGTGCCCACTACACAGGTAAGAACAACTGCACTCAACACAACCTTGTATTAAAACATTATTCTCTCACTGGTTACTGGAAATTGACAAAAAAAGACAGATAAGATAAGGTTTATTAATACAATAAATACAAAATATGTGGTATATCTATAAACTGATGGATTTATTTTGATGCAAGGCAGGGGTGTCCAGACCTGCTCTAGGAAAGCCAGTGTTCTGTGGGGTTCAGCTCTAACACACCTGCCTGGAACTTCAGGTAAGACTTTTTTGTTTTAAAATTCCCAAGAACCTTGATTAGCTGGTTCAGGTGTGTTTAAATGGCTAGATCACCCAAAAATAAACATGTCATTATTCACCCTCATGTCGTTTCAAACCCGTAAGACCATCATTCATCTTCAGAGCACAAATTATGATATTTTTTAAGGATGCCCCGATCATGATTTTTCATGGCCGATACCGATTTCTTTTACAAGCAAACTGGACGATTTTTTTTTTTTATCTTTAAGCAACAAACAAGAAGGAAGGACAGTCCACAGTCTACAGTCCAAAATTGAGGGAAAGCTCAATAAAGCCCCTTTCACACTGCGATTCCGGCAAATACAGATCCCGTAACGACACGTGACATCAGGGCGTGACGTGTAATGTACGAGTCGAAAACATTAGGCATGTAATACTTTCACTGAATCTGGCGAACGATCTCGGTGTCACCGTGGAAAGTGAGGAACTAACTGATCTCTGCTTCATACAGTTTGCACTTTTTTTTTTTCAGTGAACGTTGATCTTCCTTCAAAACAGCCAGTAAAAGAGTCACACGATAATGTCATCACTACGACACGGCATTAGATCTGGCTTTTGTTCACACAGCGCTTGTCCCGGGATTGAACCCAGCAATGTTAGTACGTCCCCGACCCGAGTTCAATGCTGGAATCAATCTCGGGATGTGTTTGCTTTCACACAGAAGTAATGTAGTCGGAGCACGCGGGCGCACTTCCGGAAAAATCGGCTGAAAAAAATTCCAAAGACCGGCCGATTACCAATTGCGTATTTAAAGCAAAAACCGTCTGGTTTCCAATTTATGGCCGGTCAATTGGTGCATCCCTAATATTTTTATGAAAATGCGAGAGATTTCTGAACCTCCATAAAGGCTGCAATGCAACTGAAATGTTCCCAGAGTCATAGTAAGGACATCAGTAAAACAGTCCATGTGGCATCAATGCTTCAACCACACTTTTACAAAGGTACAAGAATACATTTTGTGCAAAGAAAACAAAAATAGCGACTTTAATCAACAATTCTTCTCCAAATCACATATTCTGCCATTATGGACAGTAACAAGAGGCATGAACATTGCTTTCCTCTGCGTGTAATCAAGGCTCAGTGCAGGCGTGTTGTAGGTCAGCAGCACCATGTGCATGAATTATTTACGTGCTGTTGATAATGGTGGAAGATGCGATTTGGAGAAGAATTGTTGAATAAAGTCGCTGTTTTAATTTTGTTTGCACAAAAAAGTATTTTTGTTTACTTTGTAAAATTATGGTTGAACCACTGGTGTCACATGGACTGTTTTACTGATGTCCTTACTATGTTTCTGGGTCTGGGAACATTCCAGTTCTGTTGTTAACCATACAGGGTCCAGATGTGTAACATTTTCCACTGTAATGTTTGTTAGAATCCCATCTTGACTGCTTGCCTGGATTTCCCATAAGAAGATGAATGACTGACTTTTTTTCATGTAATTTTAGAAAAAAAAAACAAAGGCTAAATTTTGTTGTTTTCATCTTCAGACTAATGAAATTGAAGTATCCAAATGAAGACCCTAGCAGTATGGAGTATATGGTGAGTTCAAGGTTAATAAATTATTTGTTAAAGTTAATACACAAGAATTTGAGTTCTCCATCCTTTTAAATACTTCTAGGATAGAGACGTTGCCGGCAATCAGGAGGTGATCCAGAAGACTCGTGGGAATCTATTTGAAGCTGCATCATTGAAGACAGTCCAGCAGAAGTTGGAGTTTTAAAGGATAAAGTTCTTCAGGACCTATAGCAGTTTACAGTCTGTAAAACCATGTTGCTGGGACTGATTTATGGACTGAACTTGAGCAACCCTCCTGAACTCAGGTACACATTTGGAATACTGAAGAAGTTATTTCTGGAGCCACTTCCTGTTCCTGGAATAAGGTTTGATTGGTTGCCCATGAATGCCAATTAGAATTGTATTTGCTATTTTGTGTAATTTTGTAATGTGGTTTAAACTGTATTTTACTGTGTGTAATTATTTATTGCTTGTTTAACAAATACACTTTGATCATTTGTGACATCTTGTCTTTTGTCTCATTACAAGACAAAACATACAAAAAATGCTTTGTTGAAGGGAGTAACTTCAAAAAGAAAATATTGTGTTAAAGTAACTAGAACTAATTGTGTGGAACCACTGTCCATAATTGAAATGAGTAATTTGAAACAAACCTCCTTATGTTGATAGAGTGAAACAAATTTGGCTAGATTGTAATAAACCAAAACATGTTGGGTTAACTTAACCAGTTTAAGTTGAAGCAAAGTCAATAAATTGAGTTGGTTGAACATTACTATTTCACATAGATTCTACCTCATTCAGTTGTGTTGTCACAACACAAGAAGTTTGCATAGATTCAAAAAATTCCATTAATGTTATCAAAACACAATTTGGTTGTGTGGAACCACTGTCCATAATTGACTTAAGTAAGTTTAAAGAGTCATTTTTTTGAGTGTACTTGTTGCATAAACAAACTGAATCTTTGTCTAAAAATGGCCAAAACTGTGGGAAAGTGATATATATACTTAAATCACAAGTCAGTCTTATTGAAGATAATATTGTGTTGTTTGTTTTTAACTAATGATGGCATTCTGAACTGTGTCTGAACTGAATCTGAAAGAATCTATCTCTGTCGGAAGGATTTTATGAACTTTGGGAACTTTACAGGGGGACAGCTTTAACTTCTTAAAAGTATTCTGCAATTCCTTTTTTATTCTTGTCAAATAGGGACTTTTTCTTCTCCTTAAGCCTAGGCCTCAGATGCACTGATTGGCTAATTGAACTTAGCCTTTCATGTTGGCGATGCTTGTACCTGAGCGATGGAACTTGACGGAAACTTTGAAGAAGAAAGTCAGCGCGTTAATCAGAGTATCTGTCAACTTCAAACACTGTCACAGTTTTACTGTTGCACACAGCTTAACACAAACACACACGCATACACACACACAAACACCTAGACACGTATAAACCCTCATTGCACTATTCTTAACAAGTCTTCCATTTTTCACACACACAGACACACTTTGGCATAGCCAGAGCCTGTGAAAGCAGAAAACTCACTTTCATTAGCGTTCGCAGTTTGATGTTCATACATCCACAAAGTCATCCACACTCATCTGTTCCTTCAGAAAATTCCAGCTTCAGGTTGTTCCAGACTCTTAAGAGAGAAATTTAGTGCTCTATTACAAGTTTTAGGACTACCTTTTCTTCCTTATGGCTCTTTATGGCTAGCAGTGTGTCATGCAGCGTCTGTTTTGGAGCCAGCTTCTAAATGGTATCTCTGGTTTGGTTTAGATGTTCAGTTACGCTTCCACTGCTCAGCGCCACCTGTTCTTCATTCTTCCTCTCTTTTGTTTTCCCTCTGGTGTCATGCTTGCATTGTGCAAGTAGTTGTTGGTTAGAATTGCTTTTGGCCCAGAAAATGTACAGGATTCTTTGGAGGCTCCTCGTGTGGAAAGTTGACAGTTTGGTAAGGTTTTTCTCTGTCATTTTCCAAAATTCAAAGCCATAAAGTGAGGTGGAATTTGTTATTAGGATGTTTATTGAAAACTATGTGTGACTAACAGAACAAAATTAAGATTATTCTCTCATAATCTTTCCTACCATTGAGCTGTTAACCAGTTTGACTGGAACATTGAATCAGTGATTTGAATTTAATTTGTGAATTTATGAACAAAGCATTCCGACCGGTCTTGTGAACCATTTAATTAAATTTCACTGTCACTGAAAAGAACAATTCATTCTTGAATTAGATATTCTATCACAAATGTCCAAAAATGAGTTAACATTTTAAAATTTAGACTGGTCCTGTCATATTGTCAGCCTTCAGAAAACCTCTAAAAAGTTTATTTTAATTGTACTTCTCCATGAAATCAGTTAATTAGGACAGGACATTTCTGGCTTTATAAAGCACTAAAACAAGTAAAATGATACATTTAAATCATATGGTATTGATAGCATAATAAATGATGCCATGATGGCAAATTGTTCCCTGTCAAGGGAACTTCGAACTGCGTCCTCTGAAGGGACACTATGGGGAACACCTCGTCGTGACCCGTGTCTGAAGCATACTTTGAAAAACGCCAATGTGTTGGCCGGCGACAGCCTCTGACGTCGCTACCGGCGCGACTATAAATACGCGCCCGTAGGACCCGTCACTTATCTTCTTCGTCTTCATTGACTGTTTTGTTTGAAGCGTGCATCTGAGAAACGACCAGAATGGTAAGAGCGATCTATTATGGTTATCATGGCATCCACTAGCAAGGCGTTTAAACAGTGTGTGCATCCATGTCAGCGTTATTTGACACCTGATGACACACACAGTCTTTGCGTCTCTTGTTTGGGCAAAGAGCACGCGCGCGATGTCCTTGAGGGGGCAATCTGCGCGCACTGCGAGCGTTTTTCTGTGGAAAAGCTCCGCTCTCGTTTGTCATCTGGATCTCGCGGCTCAGGACCCGCCGTTGCCGAGGCACGGAGGAGAATGAGCTCGTGGGGATCGCAGGTGGATCTCGCTGAGGAGTTTAGAGAGGGACTTTCCTCTCACACTCTCCGGCGGCAAACGAGAGCGAACTTCGAGAGGAAGATGCGTTGTCATTAACCCTTTCTGACACTGAAGTTAGTGCTCTGCTGGGTTCTAACCAGAAAGAGCAGGAGATATTTGAGAGTGGTGAAGAAGCTGAGGCTGAGCCGCTCATTTCTCCTGCTCTGCGTAAGGGGAGCTGTTAGAGGTTATGGATCGCGCCGCGGCAAAAAAAAAAATATATATATATTTTTTTTAAATAAAATAAAAATAAATAAACTTGCCATGGAAGTGTGCCAGAAAGGTAACGTCGCGAGGTAGACTCGATGAGTGTTATTTTTCTGACCATAGCCCGCAGCCCAGGTGAGCCTTCCATTCTTGCCTGACTTACATGCAGAAGTTGAAAAGGAATGGAAGAGGCCGTTTTCTCTTGCATCCATCGGTTTCAGCATACGAGTTCTGCTGATATCGATGGCATGCACGAGGACGGCTATGAGAGGATGCCCCCTGTAGAAGAGATGCTGGCTTGCTATCTCTCAGTGGGGGAACATCCTCTCTAAAATCTCCCTCTTTGCCATCTAAGCCCTTCCAGGATACATCCCGCTTAAATGGTAAATCATACGCAGTAGCAGAGCCCGAACAACAAAGGGGTCCTGGCCCATCTCGATCTGAGGAATCGAAGACGGGCGCAGAAGGCTAGTGTCGCGGCTCGTGCTCCTCCCCCGCCTGAGGGCAGGGGCAAGAGGAATCGCGGGTCACGAAGAGCCACCAGCGCTCCACCTGATCGTGGTTAGGTGGAAAGTTTCTCACATAACAGTCTCCTATCCTGGACCTATTATGTTTTTGGTTGGTCCTATTTTCATAGTGACCTCCTTACTGACGGTCCGGACCAAAAGGGGACGCCCCGTAAAGCGGGACTCCAGTACAGGAGGGTGGGTGAGTATGTAACCCTTTCTGCTTATGGGTGTTATGTTGCTGGTGGTTATGTCTTCTAACAGACTCTGTGAGTTTCCTTTTACAGTGCTCAGTTCCAGCCTTGTGCTCTGGCCACGATCACACGCTTTCGGCAGGCGGCCGTGCCGCGTGGGTTCGCCCCCCCAGGGCGCGACACCCACCGCGGAGCGAGTTCCACGTGCGGGAAGCAAGCGCTCTGCGGTTGCTCGTCCCACACCCCTCCCGAGGAGCCTGGCTGATCGTCAGAACTGGCATAGCACTGCAGGGAATATCATGGATATCCGGCCAGGTCACCCTGAGGGGCCGCCTGGCCGCTTGGCGCATCCGGGGAGGTGGTAGTTACGGAGTCCTTCTGTATGTACTGCCTCAGGTGATGCTCCCCTCGCTTGAGGGTTGGAGCTCGCCTCTCCCGTGCGATCCAGCGCCTCTGCGATGCTTAGGAACCTTTCTGTACACACGCTAAGCCTGTGTACTGTCTCAAAACCACATGGTGGTCAGTGTGCACGTGAACACTTTGCGCACTGTCTCAAATCCACGTAAGTGGTAAGTGTGCACGCAAGGCTCTGCGCACTTTCTAAAATCCTATACGGTAAGGGTTACGCGCCCTGCTTCGTTCCCTTTCTTAAGATGATTAGCCCCGAGGTTTCTTGGGCTTCATTCAACCAGTGTGTATTTGTTATACACCCCAAGCATCGCTTCCCTCAACATGAGGGGCTGTGTGGACTCCCGCATATTGTGGTCTTTTCAGATAGTAGGCTTCACCAGGCCTCTCTGATGGTGAGCTCCCACATACTGTGGTTGTCAGGTAGCAGGCCTCACCAGGCCTCCCTGGAGATTTAGCTCCCACATGCTGTGCGTTTCCACTAAAACAAAAAACAAAAAAACAAGCTCCCACGGTTTGTGGTTGTCAGGTAGTAGGCCTCACCAGGCCTCCCTGGAGTCGAGTTCCATATTAACTTCCACTGAGGTGGTTATCAGGTAACCGGTAGTAGGCCTCTCTAGGCCTCTCTGTTGGTGAACTCCCACATATTGTGGTTATCAGATAGTAGGCTTCACAGGTCTTTCTGAAGGTGAGCTCCCACATACAGTGGTTGTCAGGTAACTTTTTTCTGTACACACGCTAAGCCTGTGTACTTTCTCAAAACCACATGGTGGTCAGTGTGCACGTGAACACTTTGCGCACTGTCTCAAATCCACGTAAGTGGTAAGTGTGCACGCAAGGCTCTGCGCACTTTCTAAAATCCTGTACGGTAAGGGTTACGCGCTCCGCTTCGTTCCCTTTCTTAAGATGATTAGCCCCGGGGTTCCTTGGGCTTCATCCAACCAGTGTGTATTTGTTATACACCTCAAGCACCGCCCCTTAACATGGGGGGCTGTGTGGGCAATTCTCGCGGTAGTTTAGCAGCGCTCCCCTTTTCTAAAAGGGTCGCCTATGAGCATGCTGCTCGGAGCTCGGAGTCCTCCTCTCATGGGAGACTGAATTCTCGTTTTTTTCATCAGAGCGCTCCAGTACTACATACTGTTTTGAGACGCACTGTGAGAGCAGACATCCTGCTGAGGCAGGGGCTGAGGCTCGGGGAATGGCGCCTTCGCACCAAGGTGTTGAAGTAGAGTTAGAGAGATTGGCCAGACCTGGGTGGATCGGTTTTGCGGCTCAAGAGAGCGTCGCACTATCCCCTCTGGCTTCCTCTGACTCATCCAGCTCCATTGGGGCTGGACGCCATGGTACAGGCGTGGCCGAGGCTTCATCTGTATGTTCCGTCCTCCAATTGCTCTGCTCCCGGGCCATTCCATCTACGAGCTGCTCTTATCAGAGTGCCACGAGAGCCCCTCCTTTGTGACAGGCAAGACTTGGTAATAAACAGTGCTAAGTTCTTAGCCGTATCCCTCTAAAGGAATCTTTCGTGATTCCAAGCCTTCAGCTCTACCCCGGGCCGAGGCCCTTCAGGTAAGTTGGGTATGTAGCTTAGGCCTTTGGCCATAAGGGATAATGTCATGGACAGCCGTCGAACCGTCCCAGGGGCGACTCCCGGTGAAATGGTAGAGTTGGTACTTAGTGTTTGCCATGATTCTGGCCTGCACTCCCCTCAGCATGGCGGCGTGGGTATACTGTTCCCCATAGTGTCCCTTCAGAGGACGCAGTTCGAAGTTCCCTTGACAGGGAACGTCTCAGGTTACGAATGTAACCATGGTTCCCTGAGAGGGAATGAGACACTGCGTCCTCTAGCTCCCTGCCATGCTTCGGACGCAAGCTTCACGAAGAAGATAAGTGACGGGTCCTACGGGCGCGTATTTATAGTCGCGCCGGTAGCGACGTCAGAGGCTGTCGCCGGCCAACACATTGGCGTTTTTCAAAGTATGCTTCAGACACGGGTCACGACGAGGTGTTCCCCATAGTGTCCCTTCAGAGGACGCAGTGTCTCGTTCCCTCTCAGGGAACCATGGTTACATTCGTAACCTGAGACGTTCTTTTAAACACTCTTGCAATATGATCAGAGAATGAGACATGGAGGTAGGCTTCTTCGAATTCCTAAGGCAGGTTGATTAAATGTGGGAGTTAATGAGGGTTTCCGGACGAAAGGGGGTCGGAGTGAGAGCGCAGTCTGTCTGTCTGGGTGAGGGTCTGACAGGGTCAATGCTAAGGTTTAGTGGTGAGTAAGGCGGTAATTAATTTTAATATGTAACATAACTCGGCTCTAATGAAGAGAGAGGCTCAGATGCAAAAATGTAATAAACGTGAGGGAGAGAGAGACGGTGAGTTCAAGCAAATGTTCAGAGCATAATGAATGCTTCTAACACCTGATGCACGTGTGTGTGCGCATGTCACTGAAGTGATGTCAGCAAGACAGTGAGGGAAATGAACACAACACCAGTAAAATGATTTTTTTGCAACAGTGGATGATTTTTGCCTTATCTATCATTGTGGCAGCGAGCAGCCTGGTCATAACATTTTAAAATGATCTGATATTTGTGACTTTGGAAGATTGCTATTCTGCTCACATGAATTTGATTGCTCTGTGACTTCCATGCACTATTTCAATGCTTTATTACCAGAAAAAAACATGTGGTAATTTATTAGGGAGAAGTTTGCGGAAGCAGTTTGGTAGTCGTGAGAATAAAAGAGTCATGAACAACCTAAACTATCTGTTTCCTTTGGTAAAGAATGGAGCTTTTTATAGTGGGATGTTTATCAGAAGGAATCTGAAGTGAAGATAAGAGCAAATAAACACACTCAGAAGGAGCCTTAATGACTTCATTAGACATTACAAACGAGGACAACAGACCTGCTGTCGGAAGAGTAAAAGTGTGTGTGTTATCACATGTGTGAGTTGATGTGGGTGTGAGTAAAACCTGACATGTGTACTATAGGTGTCTAGAGCACTATCAGTGTCTATGAAGAAAATGTATCTTCCTTTAAATAAACAAATCAATTTACATTAGAAGAAACTTATATATATATATATATATTTCTTAAGGACTACTATTTGCAGTGAAGCTAGCTGCTACTGAGCAATATTTACTAAACAAAAGAACAAAAGTCAGTTTTCCTGTGAAATCATGTTCACAAAAACAGAAACCCTCCCACACCTACACTAAAGCATCTCGTGATTCATGTTCATTGTCAGCGTACATACAAATTAATTCACACTGTCACAGTTATGTTGTGTGTGTACAGTCTATCGTCCTACAGGAAGAACACCGAAGCAATATTCTCAAGAGACAGTACCCACAGTCCCTCTTCAGTCATTAGAGATGCTACTAATCAATCTTATATCTCTCTTTTCCACCCTGTATCTCCCATTATCTCCTGCTCGCTCCCTCTCATCTCCGCACGCGTGTGAAGTTGTCTAAAGTAGGCCGCCTGAAAAAGTTCTGTGGATATTAAACTGCCTCTTTTCTGCCCAACACTTTGTGTTTGCATATTTAAATGTGACAGACATCACTAATATGAACAAGAAAAAGATGAAGAGAGCGAGCTAAAAGCGGTTTTAAGTGTCATTGGAGTATTTAAAGAGTATTAGCTAATCTGTGTGTATTTGTGTTTCAGCTCCGCAGTGAAACTGGTGCACTGGCTTACCATGCCAACATGGTTTTGAGTCTGAAGCGATGGCAGATTGCCCGCCCCGATGTCAAAGGCCCATTTTTTTAAGACTGGGATGTATCGCTGTCATATTGCATGGCTTGTCTTGCGGATGAATAATGCTAATGCAAGCAGAATTAACCTATGGGGGCTCACTCTTAAGAAATAATGAATGGTAGAGTGGAAAAAGAATTATGCATCATTTGTCATATGTAAACATTTTAATATTAAGAATAGTTCACCCAAAAAAACCAAACCTCTATGAGTTTCTTTCTTTCGTTGAACACAAAAGATGATATCTTAAAGAATGCTGATAAGCAAACTTGTTGGTAGCCACTGAAATACCTTATTTTCCATAATAGAGCAGTCAATGGCAGCATCTGTTTGGATACCAGGATTCTTTTGTCTTCAACAGAAAAATGAATAAATTCATACGGGTTTGAAAAAACATGAGGGTGAGTAAATGATGACAAAAAAAAATATTTTCAAGTGAACTATGCCTTTAATGCCGCACAACATCATGTAAGACCATGTGACTGTTTCAGCAAACTGTGATAAGATACAGGTGTATCTCACTAAGTTAGAATATTTTGTGGAAAAGTTAATTCATTTCAAATTGTGAAACTTGTGTATTGAATCAATTAAATGCACACAGACTGAAGTAGTTTAAGTCTTTGGTTATTTTAATTGTGATGATTTTGGCTCAAATTTAACAAAAACCCACCAATTCACTATCTCAACAAATTAGAATACTTCATAAGACCAATAAATAAAAAATAAAAAACTTTTTTGTTTTTTTAATGAACCGTTGACCTTCTGGAAAGTATGTTAATTTACTGCACATTTACTCAATACTTGGTAGGGGCACCTTTTATTTTAATTACTGCCTCAATTCTGCGTGGCATGGAGGTGATCAGTTTGTGGCACTGCTGAGGTGGTATGGAAGCCCAGGTTTCTTTGACAGTGGCCTTCAGCTCATCTGCATTTTTTGGTCTCTTGTTTCTCATTTCCCTCTTGACAATACCCCATAGATTCTCCATGGGTTTCAGGTCTGGTGAGTTTGGTGGCCAGTCACGCACACCAACACCATGGTCATTTAACCAACTTTTGGTGCTTTTGGCAGTGTGGGCAGGTGCCAAATACTGCTGGAAAATGAAATCATTCACTTGCATTATATGGACTCACAGAGATGATTTATTTTTCTAAAAAACAAACAAAAATCATTCAAATATGTTGTTGTTAAATTATTAAAATCAAGCTATGTTTGTGATCAAATATCTTGCCTGAGAAGCGCTTTCTTTAAAACAAATGCATCTGATAAGAGAGCTTGATGAGGCCAAACTGAGTAACCCAATTTTACTCATTTGCCAATTTGCTTGCACTTCTGTCAGTGCCTTATAATGTGCTTCTATTATTATATTCACTAAATTATTGTCTCTATTTATTAATTAATTATTTTGGATCAATTGATTATGCTCTCAGTTACCAATAAGTGTTTACTAGTCTTAGCTTCTTTGCTAAACTAAATAAGGCAGACTTAGAAACCAGCTGAAGATCAGTTTGGGCTACAGGTAGGTGAATAGCTTGAACCATAAAATATCATCAAAGAAGCTTAGGCTGGTTTTAGCTGGGTTTTCTGTAGGAAACTCCTGATTTTCTCTCAAATTACAACAGAAAATGCTACACATTCCATCTGAAGCCCAAAGTATACTTTGGCTGCCCACAATGGTCCACACCCTATGACATATTTTCTATCATCAGATAGGGGCCAAGGACACCGTCCATGTGCAGCCCAATTTTGTGTCCGGGTGGGCTGTACAAGTACAACAGTGCTTGTGCAAGGTGAATGTTGAGACAGATGGTTGTTGTATTATAGTTATAGTTAATGGATTTTCGTAAAGGCCTTTTCACACCAGGGAAGATAACTAAAATGATTACTATGTTTTTTTTATAAGGCAGATTCCATCTTGTGCTCATTCCTCTTATCCTGTAATTTGGTATCAGAATTCATATCTGTTTCTGAGAGAGATAAAGAGAGTGAACTATATCTGTTGTTCACATACACACACACACACACACACACACACACACTGACTGTCCTCTTTATCAGCGGTTGTACTGCATTAGCACCACGTGCAAGCACTGAAAACCTCCTTCACGTTCATACTCACACACACACTGTAAGCGGAAATTCTAATAAAAGCTCTTTAATGCAGAAGATTAAGTGTTTTTCTGTTTAACTGAACAATGCTAATGTGGAGGACAAGCTTTTTTCTCACTTTAATGTGTGAATATATACAACCACACAGGAATTCACGCAGTGTTAATAGATGCACATCTCTCCTGCAACTCTCACCAGCACACACATTAAAACTATAAACACTCATTCCATTACTAGTCGCTATCCACACAGATTCGTCTGGTACTAATATCATGCTGCCTTTTTTAAACTCTTATGTGGCTTATAAACAAAGTTAAAATATTTGAATTATAATATGGTTTCTTCATTTAATTGCTTATTCATGTGCTTAACATGTTCATTGAACACTTATTAATAAAGTCAGGATTCAATAACCTGTTGTTGAAGACCTGAGTCTCCTTTTAAAATATTTCTGATAAATGCTGTTTTTTAGGGTATAAAAATGCATTTTAATCGGAGCACCAGCTCCACCGGGCTCCCTCATCCCTCTAGCTCCACCTTGGTCTGTCGTTAACTATCCGCTGCCTCGGGACTCCACTCACCTGACTTCACCTGGTCACTCAATCCCACTGGCTCTGTCAGGCACCTCTGGCTCTGCCTCCATCCTCAGTCGCTCCACTGCGGTCTTCTGGAGCCCCGCTTCGGTTGCCTGAGCCTTTAGCTCTGCCTTGGCCCTCCAGACCCCTTCTTGTCAACCTTGTCAACCTCTCTGTCTGCTCAGCTCCATCCTGGGCTCTTCATCCATTGACTCAGTCTCTGTCTGTCAGCCGCTTGTTCACCATGGCTCCTCCCACCATCGACTGCACTGTGGACCACTATCCTGGCTGACATCTGGCGTTCCCTTTGGCTCCAGGTTCCTCCCCTCATCCACTCCTCCCTGTCACTGTGGACTATGCTCCCTCTCCATTGCCTGCCCCACGTCCGCCTCCTGAACCTCCACCCTCCTTCCTCTGGACATTTTGTCCAGTCATTATTAGTTAACTCTCTCCACCTGTTTTCCCCTCATCAGCTGCTTTAAAGTCGTCTTTAAAGTTCAGTGTTTTGTCTGTTCTCATTGATTGTGTATTCGTTGATCTGTAAAGTAAAAATATCTTTTTTGTTGATCTCCTTTATCCTCCAAGAATTTAGACTATATTACTGCTGACAGTAAATATGCTAGTAATATATGTTTTTTAAATATTTGTTTCTCAGTAGTTTTTAAGTCCTAAAAATTATGAAAATGTACATTATGACTTAATGTTAAATACTACTTTGAAACAGTTTATGTTGAAAGCACTATGCAAATAATTTTCTAATTTACCCGTGATGTAGTAGGTAATACAAAAATATTCCTTGAACATGAGAATGCTATTAATTCAGCACATTTACTGAGTCTGTGTAAACTGAGTTGCCATCATTCCTTCACTGCTCCCTTCTGACCTCTTCTGTCCCTTTTTCTAAGGCTCGCAATCCCAGATTACACCATTGACATTTAACCGAATGAGAGAGTGATAGAAAATAGCTTCAACACCTGTAGCTCTGGGGAAAGTGTTTGTGGAAATATATCAGTGAGGAGGTGGTAGATAAAGGGCCTCTGACATTTTTGCCTGTTCACAGATCAGCCTGGCCATTCACATCCTTGGTACGTGGCTGCCCTAGAGCATGCTGGGAGGAAAAGGGATGGTCCTATGTTCCTGATGCTTGTGTCAGAGTCTCAAAGGATGATCTCATTTATCCTTTTCACTTTTTAACTATCTTTCTCTCTATCTCCAACTGGGATAATGTCATTGTTACCTTTGCTTTCTGACCCTATAGTTGTGATATTATGTGACCAAAAAAAAAAATCTCTTAACGATCTGTTTGTGGGTACTGAAACTTTTATGGCTAGTCATGTCTAACCTTATCAAACTGATCTGCTTTCAGCTTACTCTTACAAAAGTGTGTTGAATCAGTTCAGTAATATCACATTCATAATAACACTTATCGTGAGAACTCGTGAAGACCGTTGCAGACAGATGATGTTCTGTCATCAATTCGTAGCAGTGAATGATGATGTTTCATATTGATTGCAAGTGCAGTATGGAGTACCAAATGGCTCAGTATTTAGACCATTGCTTTTCACGCTTTACATGTTATCCTTGGGAGATATCATCAGGAAGCATGGTGTTAGCTTTCACTGTTATGCTGATGATGCACAGCTCTATATTTCTTCTCGACCCTATGAAGCATACCGATTTGCAAAGTAAGATCCTACAGCTAAATTCTGAAAATAAAAATTTTAAAAAAAGTAAAAAGGTGTTAATTATCAGACCAAAAATTATTAGACCTAGAACACTAACACTGGATGGCTGCTCTATCAGTTCTTCATCATCAGTTAAGGACTTAAGTGTGGTATTTGAAAGCAAACTTTTCTTTGAAAGCCATGTTTCTAGCATTCTTAAAAATATATTTAAATTAAGACCTATGCTTAATATCAAGAGCCGAAACTTGAATTCATGCATTTATGTCCTCAAGGTTAGAATATTGTAATGCTTTATTGGGTGGTTGCTTTACATGATTAATAAACAGACTCCAGACTCCAAAATGTAGCAGCTAGAGTTCATACTAGAACTAGCAATTATGACCATGTTGGCCCGGTTCTGTCAACACTTCACTGGCTCCCTATTAAAAATTGTATACATTTTAAAGTCTTGATAATTACTTATAAAGCCCTGAATGGTTTAGCTTCTCAGTACCTGAGCAAGCTCATATCGCATTATAGTCCTTCACACCTGCTGCAATCTCAAAACTCTGGCCATTTGATAATACCTAAAATATCAATCAACTGCAGGCGTTAGATCTTTTTCCTATTTAGAGGCATAACTCAGGAGCAATCTACTTAACATTGTTCGAGAGGCAGAAACATTCTTTCAGTTTAAATCCAGATTAAAGACCCATCTTTTTAACCCGGCTTAGACATAACACACTATCACATTTTTATAATTAGGTCAACTGGAACCGGGAACACTTCCTTTAACACCCAATGTACTTGTTACATCAGAGAATAATGGGATCTAACTAATATTAGTCTATTTCATTCTTATTCCGAGGTCACCATTGCCATCCAGATCCACTCCGTATCCAGATCAGACGGTCACTGCAGTCACCCGGATCCAGTCTGTGTTTAGACCAGATGGTGGATCAGCACCTAGAGTTGACCTCTACAACCCTGTATGTCAGCGGAGACCATGTCAACTGGGCAAGGCCCTGAGACAGATTCCCTGCAAAGACCTTGTCAACTAGACAGCCATCAGCATGAGATCACGGAAACCAGATGAGTTCTCTGCTCAATCTGACTTGTGTTGCAGTCTCTAATTAAACCATGTCGTGCCGGTTTTGTCTGACCAGAGGAGAACTGGCCCCCTCAACTGAGCCTGGTTTCTCCCAAGTTTTTTTTTTTTTTTTTTTTTCATTTCAGTCACAAATTATGTTTTGGTTCCTTGCCACTGTCGCATTTGCCTTGCTTAGTTGGGGACAGTTCATTTATGGCAAAATTGTCGACTTGATTGCACAGATACTATTTGAACTGACCTGAGCTGGACTATGAAATCACTGAATTAATGATGAACTGATTTTAACAAAAAAAAAATGTTTTTAACTGTTGTCCTCTTTCATAATCAGCACATAGTTTTTAGTTTTTTTCTGTTTAATACAGTAAAGCTGCTTTGACACAATCTTTATTGTGTAAAGCGTTATATAAATAAAGGTGACTTGACTACACTCTTGAAGTGATTTTCTGCTGGATTTATGCAGCAGCCAAATCATTCATTATCATCTCTGTTGGTAATATGAATTGTTCAGGGAAGTGTTGGCGCAGTGGATAAGACACATGCCTTTGATACGAGAGACCTGGGTTTGAATCCACTGTGAGACACCAATGTAACCCTGAGCAAGACACTTAACCCCCAGTTGCTCCAGAGGCATGTGACCTCTGACAAATGTAGCATATATAATTGTAAGTTGCTTTGGATAAAAGCATCAGCTAATTGAATAAATGTAAAATGTAATGTTTTTCCGTTAATAGTAAATTTTCAGCAGGGTTCATCACGGTCCTGTTGCTCCAGCAGGGTAAATAAGAGAATGACTGCTTGGAACTGTCTGCAGTTGATTGCTTTGTCATCTGCCCACCTATTAAAGTGGTTGAACTGAATAATGAGGCCAGCATGGTGATATGGATTCCCCAATTTAAGACTAACAGCAACAAATAGGAGTGAATCAGAATTCTGACATGCCTGTTATTTCATCAGAGTAAATGAAGTACAGTTTGATGTCATAAGATTGACAGCTGATGGGCAGAGTCACAGAGTTATTGTTGGCCTTGGTAGAAGGTGGGTTTTGAAATGGATAATGTGGCCAGGGCTGTTTGCGATTTAATGTCTCAGATCACCGCCCTCAGGTTTATCAGCAAGCATGGAAAAACAGAATGTGTTTCTCATTGAAAAAGGAGAGTGGAATAACATGTGAGCATATTTTTCAAAGATTCAGATATTTGTCATCCAGCTATAGGAGTATCTTTCACACCCCAAACTCACAAACATGGAGAGCGATGATATTTTCACACACAAATCCACACACACACTCTGTGGCATCCTATAGGTTGACAAATGTGTCCAATCTCCATCCTTCCTCACACAAAGCATCATGCCATTATCATTCTTTCTCCTGAAGATTTATCACCCCCCCCCCCCCCATCTCATTTCATCCCTCTTTCATATCCTTCCATCAAACACATGGCAGACTCAAACAAAAACACATGGGCTTTTATATGCTAATGAGCAGTTACACAAACGTCTCCCACCTCTCAGCACAGTATGTTATATAAAACCTATGCATTCTCATGATACATGCTGCTCAAGTATCTGTGACATAATGTAGATTTAATAATGTATAGTAGATTTATCTTTAATGAAGTGCAGTTTCATCTGCATTTGTTTTCATCATCAGAAACAAAGCTGATGTGAGATGTTGTCCATCATGCTATTTTTAACCCTAATGGTTGAAAGTCTTTTACAGGCAGGGTTTGTGTGGACGCCTCATGCTTTGTCTCAGAAAAATTACTGATGTTTCTGTAATGATCTATCCATCCTGTCTCTGACCACATTAGCATTTAGCCTTTAATACCGCAGCTAGCCTGACACTATGAAGATTCTAAAATTATGTGTGTGGGGGGGGGGGGGGGGGGGTGTGTGTGTATTTTGCAAAGTTCGACTTGTCTTTAGGGAAATTCTTGTATATAGGGGATATGAGGCATTGTCTGCTACTTTGCTACATGGGAGGCTACTTTGAAACTGTAGCTTGCAAAACTATAAGCTTTGTATAGTATAGGGTAATTAGCTACTAAAAAGTTTCTAATATATTGTAGCTATTTAGAGCGTATTTAGAGTATTTTTAAATCTATAACTATTTATGTAATTTAAAAATGTAAATTATTTATCTGGAATAAATAAATTAACAATTAGACTCACCACATTAAGTCTGAACGAAATAAATGTACACAAGGTACACTTAAAAAAAATCAAAATGCTGTAAGGAAACCAGGTAAATTTAGCTCAAAGGGAATTAATTAAGATATTTATAGGGAATTTGGATAGAATCACTGTTTAATGGCTGATCAACTAAACCGACGCAGTAAATTGAACTAGCTGTATAACATCAATTCTGTAATGGATATTAATATCTAAAGTATAGTTGTAACAGCCTTTGTAAATTGGGAAGAAGGAGATGGGAACCAGCGAATATGTAAACATAATTTAATAACAAAATAAACACAAAATAGAAAATAGCGCGACAGCCCCTCACGGACATCTGCCGTGCACAAACAAAACAACATAGAATCCAGGCCTGGTCCTCTCTTATCCAACACTGTTGTCACTTCTTCTTTTATCCTTCCAGAGCTCCTCCATGGGACTCGAGACCAGTGGGTGGCACAGGTGTCACACATTATCATTAAATCCACCAGCCTTGCTCCGTTCCCATGGCTCTTGGCCCTGCCCCACTCTTCACATACCCCCATCACCCCTCGCATGCTAGGGTCTACTCACGAAAACACTATTTATTAGCACAGCAACAAGATTGATAATCTAAAACATTAACTTGTAAGCAATTCTCTTTTCAAAATAAATAAGACTTTATTGGACACATTAAGTAATCTAACCCATAAACACACTAACACAAGTTAAGGAAAGAGAGAAAATTACTAAAAGAATGACTTTAAAGAGAGTGAAATGTGCAACACCAAGTTTATAGCAATGTTTCTTAGACCTGAACAACCATCAATCATCTAATTAACCTTCACATTGAGTTCCTCAATGAGGCTATTGAACTTTATATTATATTCAAAAGTTAAAATCTGGATGCTTACTTACATTGCCTTTGCTTATTGGGATTCCCTTTGTGTGCATGGCTGCAGAAAGGGGTTTCCCAATATTGGTGATTGACTAGAGTTCTCAAATGTTTCAAGTAGGATTTCCTTTTTTAAAACGCATACACATGCACACCAAGCTTAAATATAAACCTATAAACTATACAGTAGTACTTTAAAAGGACATAACACAATGAGTAATTAGAACATGATAGACAAATGTGTGGGTTACATGCATGGTATGGAGTTGGAATGATATTTTGTTCATTTCTGATATTTGTTCAAGTGCTTTTAGCATTATTTTGATGCATTTATATATGTAAAAGACAGTCACTGTGGGAAAAGCCACAGTGGTTTTAGTTTTAAAGGTGCTGTGTTGTCTTTTGATCAGTAATCTTGGGTTGTTTGTCCCAAATTTGACAATCTGCTTTGTGAGTTGGGATTATCAATTATTATTAATTTCTAGAGTAGTAGTGTCACTAGTACTGTTATGTAGTTACTAATTCCCCAACACTGCCTGGTCTGATCCCATTTTCTCTGAAGAACTTGTGCAAAAAATGGCTGGATGTAAAACTCTTAAATTTCTGTAGTGTGCAAGGAATAAAGTGCATAAGTAATATACTTGTATTGTTCCAAATCACTTTGAAAAAAAAAACTAGTCAGATGTGTGTTCGTAAGCAGTCATCCCTGTGCAGTATTTTCATGTCCCCACCACGTTTTAATTAACTTTTGGATAAAAATATGCACACACACAAAAGGAAGAAATTATATTAGTATTCTTTTATTACAGTATCATCACTGAGTGAATAGGTGCAAAATATATCAAATGAATGCCATCATTTCTAACAAGAAACTTTTAAGACAATAATGTATTAAAAACTATTTAGGTGTTTCTTTAAATTGGTAATGAACCTTCTTTTGTGTCCTCAATATATGGCAGTATTTTGTAATATTCCTTTTTAAAAGGTGGGTCCTTTATGCCATCGTCCAGGTGGGACAATACTAGTACACAAAATCAAGTTAAGTATTAACAAATTATATTTAAAATTGTTTGATGTTTTGTGGCAAGTCTTCATTGCTGTTCTGTGTGTATTTGTCATGTTGCCCAGAACAAATTGCACAATTTTGGGTTTTCTCAGACAAAAGATGACCAATAACAATCATGGTGATTTCTTTGACCATGGCTTCTAAACGGTGGTCCTATGCCATACTGTGAGAGAGGTTCAAAGATGGCCTCTGTCACGGTCTTGTGACCAAAGATACCCTTACGATAACTTTTTGACAGTCAGAAATTTAATATAACCATTTCACAGTGTGCATGCTGCTACAAACTACGACCACTGACTTGCTAATAAAATTGCAACATGAAATTATATATTGATCAATGCGACATGGCACTATACTCACTACTTACTACAGCTCCCTTTGTAAAATTAGCCTCTTTTCCTTAGCCTTAAATGCATCCATATTCTTTTTCGCCACTGCCTTTTTCATTAGCCTACACATAAAAACAACTATTGCCAGAGTGATTCATATTGCTCTGTTTGTTTACCACTAGTGCATGCTGATGACCTCATATTCTTTTGACTGTGAGTACAACATCATTCCCACCACACTAATTATGTACTTTGTTTGGTAGTGGAAATAAAAAGTAAATATTTATGGAATAAAAAGGCAGACCAAATCAAATTTTACAGCTTGCAAAAAAAAAAAAAAAAACTAAAAAACAGTCTATTGATAGTTTTGCACTTTCGCATAGTGACAAAATTTCTTGATCTTTAAAAGGTGAGCATGGATATACATAGGTGACTATGTTTCTTCTGAGATATTTAACTCAAACGTTGCAGTCTGTTAGTCATATAATGCAAGTGGATGGGAATCACAGCTAAAACTTGCAATAAAAAAAAAATATATATATATATATATATATATATAAACACAAACAAAACCAAATTAAACCCTGTTGTTTGTGATGATAAATTGATGTGTATAGATTCAAAACGATCCGTCTGTGCAAGAAATTTAACAGTTTTTTTATTATTTTTTTTTTTTTTTACTCTGAAGCACTAAATAGCCTGAACTGTCTGTCTGCTTGCCTTACAGCGGATCGCAGACTTATAACTGTATTACTGCCACCTATCTCTCAAATGGACCATTGACACTCCCAATTGAGATTGTAGATCGAGTCTCAGTGGTCCATTTGAGAGATGGCAGACTGCAATGGTTTGAGTTAAATATCTCAGTTTGTGTTCTATTGAAGAAACAAAGTCACATACATCTTGTATGCACTGGGGGTAAGCAGATAAACATCAAATTTGTATTTTTCATTGAACTATCCCTGTAGTTGCATAAACAATACATTTCTATTAAATAATATATCGATTTTTCATAAATGTAATTAAGCTAATGGATTTATTTATATGAAATATATAGATTCATTTAAAATGTACCTGAGAGTGTGACATGCGGGTGATCTGAAACATAAAACATGATACAAGTCTAGCCACTTGGTTTTTGTTGTAACCTATATAACCTATCTTTGCTCTGAGATAAACACTTCTTCACCATGTCTCTCTGCACAGCCACATGCCTCCCTCTACCTTTAAATGAACATTTTAGTGTAAAGTAGTTTTCTTTAGTGAATCTACTCTTCAGGACTCGGGAGCCTCTTAATAACACTCTTTTTCTTGTCCTTTTCTTTGTCCCAAGCTTTCTTAGCTCCTTTATTTCAACCCACATACTGTACCTCCCTTTAATTGCTCCTCCTTCTGGTACCATTTTCTAAAGGAATGTTCCCTTAATTGATTTAACACTTTCATGCTTGGTGTTCACTACAATGGATGGGTATTTAAAAGTAGGCATTTATAAACTTTAATACAGTGATTATTTCTGGTGAATTTTATTTAACAGGAAATGTTCTAATTTACTGTGAAATGTATAATAAGGTTCACATTCACTGTTTTAATTTCAGTCACATTTAAACACATTTCTACTTTATAGTGTCAGCTGTAACAATATGGATCTTTTACAGTATGTTTACAGCAGTATGCCATTGTGGTATAACTACACTTTCTGGTAACTTCAATTGCCAGTAAGTTATTGAAAAAATTGTGCAAATCACCCTTTAACCATAATTCTGTATGACTGTCATATTCGTATGCCGTTGTGTATATGCACAAATTGGGATGTATGGATGGCTATATGGAAAGTGTTTTGGACACATTGGACACATTAGTAGTAGTATTAGTAGTATTTTACAGTATTTTACATATATATATATAAATAATATACTGAGGAAATTGTTTTTTTCTCAAAGACTACATCTGGATCAGATTCAGAACAATGTTCATAACATAGATCCAATAGATCGCTTCCATCAACACCCCCAAAGCTTGCACAGTCCAATACCACTTCTGAGGTAATTACTTCTTTTGATAATGTTGGCCAGTTTTGTTTTTTATGTGCTGTTTAATGTTTGATTGTGGTATTTCACATTTGCATCTGTTTACATGCTGCACTAATATAATCACTATAATATTACTGCTTCTTCATCTGTGTTTTTCGCTGGAGATTCAGCACTTTCAGAAGATGTGCAAAAGTGTAACAGCTATGTATAACAGTGGAAACATGGAAAGCTGGAAAATATTGAACTAGGAACATTCCTTTAATGCTCTAAAGGTGCTGCATTTTTTGCTGAGTGGCATTATCTGTCTTGTTGGCAGGTCGAGTTAGGGGTCAATAAAGGGGTGGTGGTGGGAAGGGGACAGTGTTTAAGACTTGAATAGAAAGACATAATATGAGTTTGATTTTGGGTCTAAATGTCTAAAAGGCAACATAGAAGTGGAAAGCAATGAGTTCGTTTGGCAGACTGTGAAAGAAAGCAACAGAGAGGGATGTAGAGAGAGACAAAGATTGGTAGAGCTCTTATTTAGATAACAGAGTTCTGGTCTGTGGGATACATGAGCTGCCATTGTGAAGATGCTCCATTAAGGAAATGAGCTAGAACTATATCTGTCTCAGACAGCAGTAATTACGCTCAGTTCATATCCTCTATCTATCATATCCTCTCGCATCTCCCTCCTGTTTTTAAATAGTCAACAGGCTCTTTTGTCGAGCCCTTCATCTTCAAACATATAACCGTGTTTCCAAGCGAGACATTTAGTAGAAGCGGCTTGCGTTACGAAATGCAGTTTTTGAAAGGTTCAAACTTATAAAGGGCATTAAAATAGCATCTGCATTAAAATAAACTGGCTAAATTATAGGTGACTGCATCTCTCATGCTTTCCACCCATTAGCAAAATCAGCATCAGTCAAAGAATAAGCCATTGAGAAAGCTTTTATATCATGTTTTTTTTTTATATATTATTATTATATGTTTTTTTTATTGACCATAGAGCTAATAGTCTTTTTATCCAGCGTTAAAAGAGCTGTCAGACAATCACTTTGCTTAATTTCATCTCCATAACTTACATATGTATGTGCTCAGTGCTTTCATTAACCTTGCAGGCTGACTGGTGTTAATCATGATTTTGTTATTTGTGCACAGACTTGCAAAATACCAGATGAATTATTCATATTTCAATCCTCCATTATGAAAGGCTGATGACCGTTTAATCACCTTAACGAATATATAAAGTGGATCTATATCATTTTAATTATTTATTTTACGGTTTATTACATCATGTTGCTATTGTGTATAATTTAAGAAAACTTAAATTGAACTATTTTATTGTCTTATATGTAGATCTTTGTTTTATGGTTTTTGATTATAAATATATACTAATGTAGGGGTACTTAACTCTGGCCCTCAGGGTCCACTTGCAGAGTTTAGCTCCAACCCCAATCAAACACATCTGAACAAGCTCATCAATGTCTTCAGGATCACTAGAAAGCTACAGACAGGTGTGTTCGATTTGGGAACTCTTGTAAAATTATCCTGATGGTCTATTTCGAGGGCTTTTACACTGGGCTCGTTTGTTGCGGTCCGAGCCTGAGCGCTAGGTCTGCTTTCACACTCAGTAGTTGTATGGAACCCAGGTGCTTACCTTATGTCATCGCAAAAACGCACATGGAAAACGCATGGAGAACACAACGCAACTGAGCATAGTTGTAATTTTTTTTTTTTTTTTTTTTTTTTTTTTTTTTTAGTGCTTTTATGCACAGTATAATAATTTATTTTAATTATTTAATTTTAATTCATTTAATTTTGACTTTTAGAAGTTTGTGGAATCAACCTCTGATCTCTCGTATGTTGAGGAAACGATGAAATGGACAGTGTTACGCATGCACGGGATACTTTACTTCCTGAACAAGTGCACACCCGAGTCCGTGTTGCTTGCACATTCACATGAACCGCACCACCCGTTCTGCACTAAACTGCCAGTGTGAAAGCCCCCTTAGAGTCTGTTGTTCACCTGGGATGCTTTGATATGTTTATTATGGCATCTTGGCCTAGTGTTTAATGGAAAAAAAATTTGAAATATTGGTGGGTGATTTAAAAAAGTAAACACCCTACACATGACCAACCAGCCCAACTTGGCAATATTGGCTCAACTTTCTAAGTTAACTGCATTCCTGTGAAGCAAAGCAAATATTTTAGCTCCATCGTCGGATCTGTCAAATGTTTACTGATTGGTTCAGAATGTAAATCTCAAGCCTTCAAGCGAACCCACTGTAGAGCTGCTGTAGATCTAATCTTTCAAAGCGACAGATGTTCAGAAAGATAAAAGATATGTATATACTGTAGTAAAGCTAGACTGCCAAAAAAAAAGGGTTTCAAGCAACAGAATTTCACCAACCACTACAAACTCTTATATATGACATCACCGCTAACGGGCAGTTCCCCACATGTTTACATAGCCGTTTCTCAATATGCGTACTTGTCTCTGCTTGTGTTCTTGTGGACTTGTGAAACGTCATCAGTCACTGCCCAAGTACTGTTCCAATTTAAAGGGTTAGTTCACCCATATAGCAAAATTATGTCATTAATAACTTACCCTCATGTTGTTCCAAACCCGTAAGACCTCCGTTTATCTTCGGAACACAGTTTAAGATATTTTAGATTTAGTCCGAGAGCTCTCAGTCCCTACATTGAAGCTGTGTGTACGGTCTACTGTCCATGTCCAGAAAGGTAAGAAAAACATCATCAAAGTAGTCCATGTGACATCAGAGGGTCAGTTAGAATTTTTTTTAAGCATAGGAAATACATTTTGGTCCAAAAATAGCAAAAACTACAACTTCATTCAGCATTGTCTTCTCTTCCGGGTCTGTTGTGAGAGAGTTCAAAACAAAGCAGTTTGTGATATTCGGTTCGCGAACGAATCATTCGATGTAACCGGATCTTTTTGAACCAGTTCACCAAATCGAACTGAATCGTTTTAAATGGTTCGCGTCTCAAATACGCATTAATCCACAAATGACTTAAGCTGTTAACTTTTTAAATTTGGCTGACACTCCCTCTAAGTTCAAACAAACCAATATCTCAGAGTAATTCATTAACTCAAACAGTACATTGACTGAACTGCTGTGAAGAGAGAAGTGAAGATGAAGATGAAAATGAGCAGAGCCATTACGTCGAGCGCAAAAGAACCGGTGAACAGTTTTCTTCAACCGGTTTATTGAATCGAACTGTCCAAAAGAAGTACTGGTTATCCGAAAACTGATGCAACCAGTTCTTGACTCGTAAATGAGTCAGTCTATTGTTCATTATCTGGCTCGGCTAGGTGTTCATCTTCAGTTCTCTCTTCACAGCAGTTCAGTCAGTGCATGAATTACATGAGTACATGAGTGAAGAGAAGATTTTATTGTATGCCATTCCCAATCATATTGCAATTTCAACCAGACTCTTTGGAAAAACTTGCCTGTGGCATCATTTCTGGTTGAAAGTATTGAAAATATGGCATTGCTTCTTGCTTGTTTCACAATACTTTCAAAGTGTCTAGTGCAGGGGTGTCAAACTCAATTCCTGGAGGGCTGGAGCCCTGCAGAGTTTAGATTCAACCATAATTAAACACACCTGATCCAACTAATCAAGTCCCTCAAGCTTATTTGAAAACTACATGGTTTGTGTGTTGGAGCTGGGTTTGAACAAAAACTCTGCAGGGGTCCAGCCCTTCAGAAATTGAGTTTGACACCCTTGATTAAGTGAGTGGCTGTTAAAACCGCACTCAGTTTTATAAGAAACAGATTAAAGTGTATCTGGCAATGTTTTAAGACATTGGTTGTTGTGCATATTGTTGCAATTCTGAAATGAAATGTGGTGCTAAAAGGTAACTGCTCGAATGCATTTGAAACTCTACCTCAAATCTCTAACCAGTAGGGCTGACAAAAGAAAATGTGAAAAAACCACACATTTCTAGTCTGCTTTGAGTGCTTTTATCATGATAAATTTATTGTTTCACAGGACTTGTACCAGAGCGCTCTTTGTCGCAAGTGCAACTGTTCCAGGTGAACAACCAAGCAAGTTTACTACAATAGAAGCCATTCATATGGAGATGGTTTTGTGGTGCGTTTATAAAAATTTTTCCAGTAAGCCTGTGGTCTGTATATTTATTCTTTTTTTTTTTTTTATTAGGCGAAAATATGTGAAATGTCTTTTTTATTTTGTTTTTTGTCGGGGAATATATATATATATATATATATATATATATATATATATATATATATATATATATATATATATATATATATATATATATATATATATATATATATATATATATATATATAATTTTTTTTTTTTTTTTTTTTTTTTTACAGAATTCTCCTGTTATGCATATCACTGTTAGTAGACAAATAAATGGACTAGTGAGAGTTTAAAAAGCGTTTAAAGGGAGTTTATTTTCTAAAAGTCCACAGGGCTCAAAGTTTCCATAGATGAAGTAACACCCATATGCTCTTTCATGTGGTTAAAGATTCCTGGCCATCTGTTAGCCCTGCTAGTCTTCAGCGATGTGGCGTTATTCCTCTAAAACACTGTGAGAAATGTGATATGTAAGAGAGAAGGTAGCAAAACAGCAATAGACAAACACAGAAAGGGCCGTAATTCTGGGTAAGCACAGTGTATCAAGCGCTCCTCCTTATATTGGTGTACAAACAAGTCGACCTGTAAAACCAGCAGATGCAGGCTTAGCTCCTATACACACAAACACACGTATGCACTCAATAATAATAAAAAAAAAACACCCACGTGGAACGTATTGGCCATCTAATAGTTCTCAATAAAGTAAGTCTGAGTACATGTGCCATAACTGTTAATATAACCATGAGAAATTGATTTAAAACTTATGCAATTAAAGGTTGTCTCTTTGGGGTTTCAAGTAAATTTAAAAATGTATTACTCTGCTATGATCAAATTCTGTGACTCTGTGTATTTTTTATAAATAAATTGCTTAGTCCAGTTGACCACAAAAACTGAATGATTCATTCACAGAGAGTATCGATAGGATTCTCATTGATGCAATTGGTTATCAGAATGATTTAGAGGATTTTTAGTGCGTAATTATTTAAGTTTTGGTTTGTAACTCACAAACACATATTCTGTGGTGCTTTTTTTTTCATAAGACTTGGAATGCTGTGCATGAGTGGTATGTGAAAAATCGTATCTCTACTCTTCAGTTCGGGTTTGGCTGAAGGCTACAGTTTGTCCAGTCAGAATCGTGTGATTCTGATGTAAATATTAAATAAAAACATAAGCATGAATTAATATATTTATATATTTTTCTTGTTATCATCCGCCTGCTCTCCTCTCCTTTACTTCGCAAACTCCAGTGGAAAGTTTGGTTTAGTCCATTTCGTGCTGAGTGAGAGGCGTGAAGTGTCCATGTTTCAAAGGTGACACTTTCTACAGTATGGACATTTTATAATGGTTTTTGGTCCTTTCGGAAACTTAACATATTTATTCTTGATTCACTGTAATATATTTAATTGACATCGATAATGACAACCGACATATAAAAAAGATGTTTGCGACAGTTTCAAAGCTGTACACTAAACATTTTCTGCAAGAATGTGCAAAAAGGCAAGAAGTCAGCGTTCCTGCAGCACTTGGAAACAAAAAGAAAAGTCTTTTCTCTCTCTTTCCATCTCCCTATCTATCTCCTGTGTAGCCATCAGTGCTCCTCTAATATAATCTATAATAATGCTGCTTGTTTTTCCTTCACTCTGATGGACTCCATAAATCAAAAATCTGATTTTCTTAAAGAAATCCCCCACCAGCAAATTATACTTTTTTTTCTTGTACTCCTTTCTTGTGGTTCTTTTCCCTCGTTTTGTCTCTCTCTTTGTAGCACATAGTGTTTTGATTGAAATGAAACTTTTTATCCACTGAAAACACTCAAGCATTATTGTGTTAGAAGATGGAATCTTGATTGATTGATTGACTCTTCATTATGTAATGGGAGCGTTAGGGGCCGCTTAGTAGGGGAAATTAATGTGACCTTGTAAGAATTAAGGAGAAAAGGATTATTGGTCCCCCACGCCAGTGCTTTGAGTCTTAGTGTATATGTTATGTATGCATGTTACCTTATTCTGTTGTATAATATACTAAAGGGACCAGAGAGTGTGGCTTCAGGTAAGTTTACAAATACTTGTACTAATTCAGTGACTGCCTGAAGTGTAAAAATGTGAGGCAATATAAAAAGCAACAATTCAAGAACAGTGTTTCCCACATGTAAAACTGATCTTAGGCAATGAAAAGCCTCGAAAAATATGCAAAAATACTCAGCAAGAGTGGTAAAATGAAAACTCTGTGAAAAGTTCATTTACACATTTTCACGCACTAAAAAGTGCACTTGAATGACGCACAGGAAGAAATGATTGTCTCTTACTCTAAAGCATAGTTCATCAATGACTCAGGAATGCAGGAAAATTCTCAAAAATGCATACAGTTCGAATGATGCAAAAACAACAGTATTCAGAGTGAAACTCACGGCTCCAGCAACTCTCTCCTGTGCTCTCAGCCAGTCTCTCACACCGTTCTCTGAAGCAATCAGCCTTACTTCTGCAACAACTCTGTCTCCAGTCTCACACAATGAAAACGGGGCAATCCATCAAAATAAAAGTCCCTTTAAAAATACCTCCATTACATTTTTCCCCCTGCAAAACCCTGCCATGCCATCGACATCTCCAGTCAGGCTGGCCCTGGAACATAAACAAATACACAATTTTAAAGTGCAACAAAATACTCATTCTTTCAAATTTGAACAAGTTCATACATATTTCCCGGCAAAATCTGACCTGACCTGATTTGATAAGATAATCAACTCTATACTGTACCTTACATGTCATTTTCCCCAGTTTCACTTTGAGAATGTGCTCAGGCAAGTCTTGACAATCAACCTCAGAACCTCCTGTAACTCCAACTCGGTTTCTGAGGCTACATCTCGTGTCACATTGTCCTGCTCTTGCACTACATCCCATCATAAATCTACATCATGTGTTTCACTCTGAACCACCCCTTCATCTCTGTCATGTCTAAGTGGAGTGGCTGGAGCACAAATAAGATCTGGGAATTCAGTTTCAGAATCTGACTGGTCTTTGGCCTGTTGGATGTTTGAGGTGTGGGTGATAACAAAGGGAATTTGCAGTGTTGAATCTGATATCTGTGAACTACCCTGGTTGTGTCCCCCTTTTCAGGTCTGATAGTGAATACAGGGATTTCTGGATAATTCTGCCCCCACAATTATGTAAACTGTGTGCTCCCACTTGTTTTGGATTTTGTTTCTGCCTCTTTGTCTGTGATTGCATAATAACACTTGGTTACCAAGCGCTCCAGCACCACCTCATACACCATCTTTTGTCTCTTCGCAAATTCTCTTGATTGACTGCATTTGCAACTTTCACTCACCCATTCATCCAAAGTTTTCTGCGTCACTTTCCTCCAAATCCTTTCCATCAAGGACATTCTGTGGAAGGCGTGCATCCCTCCCGAACATCAAATAAAAAGAGTAATTACTTGTTGATGAGTGGACATGGCAGGTGAGTCTTCCAGTCTTTTTTCTTCACAGGTGTCAATGTTCTCAGCATGTCGTGCATTGTACAGTTAAACCTCGCATTGAGAGTTTCCTTGAGGGTGGTACGGACTTGTATGACTTTTTTCCAATATTGTAGACCTCACAGAGGTCCTTGAGCCTCAAAACATCTTCTTTGGTCTGAATGTAAATGGACAGGAAAAAAATGTTTGATGGAGGTCTTTGCAGTAGTTCTTCCTGTTTAGTTCTTTGTTGGGAGGGCAACAGATAATCAGGTGAACATTTTCATATTTTTCTGGACACATCTCCAGTTGAGTATAGTCCTTTGCCAGAACCTATAAAGGAGCTGGGACATTACTCCATGTCACTTTGGCTCTAAATTTGGGAAAGACATCCTTTGCTAGTGTACATTGTTAACATTGTCCTATACATCATTGACAATCTTTAGACATGTTAAGCCAATAGTAACCCCTCCTCATTAATGTCAGAGTACTTTGTTCACCAAAATGACCTCCATGCTCTTGCTGACTGAGCGCCGTAAGAAATCAGGAACAACCAGCTGGCAAATCTTTTCTCCATCACTTGGGTCATAAATACATCTGAACAACACTCAGCGATGCATCTAAATACATTCAAAGTCTCTGAAAAGCTTCTTCAAATGAGGAATCATACTTCATTGTTATGCTGGGCTTGGTCTTTTGCTTTTGGAAACACTGATCAGTCTGTGCAGGGTAAACAAATCCAAGACCTGGAACTATAGAAGACAATATAGAAATCCTGGCCAGGATGTGTCCAGGAAAAATGGCACATATGGTCAGCCTAAACTAAGTCTCAACTTTAAACTCTTTCAATTTCATTGTAAAAATTCAAACAATGAATAATGAAATGCTTTTTAATGTGGTGTGACAGATCACAGATCAAGCAGCAGTATGGAGCACACGTGAACTTAACATCTCCACTTTAATCTAGTTATTGACTAAAGCCAAAACCTGGATGTTTTAGGCAGTATAGAAATCCTGGCCAGGAAGTGTCCAGGAAAAAGGGAATGTATGGTCGCCCTATATTATAGTCACATACCAACGACAGGGTTCCCTGTAAACAGTAGTCAACATTTGAAGTGGATCAAAAAAGTTCATCAAAGTTTTCCTAAGACAATAACACATTTTGTTTTAGGACAACTTTAATGAAAGGTTATGATCCTCTTCAAATGTTGACCAGTGTAGTTTGCAGCATTAGTTAAGAAAGAGTTGATTCCTTAAGAAACATTTTACTGTAAGCCTACCTGATATATATCCAAATGAATCAGTATTGAATTGAATTGAATCAGAGCTCAATTGAATCAAGAGCTTGTGAAGCGAAATCGAATCATATCATAAAATGATATGAGTAAATGATTTGTTCATTTTTGGATGAACTGTTCCTCTAAAAGCCAGTTGTAAATGCACACAAGATATACTGTGGTCAGATCATAAAAAAATAACACCTCTCCTCCAAAGTTGCATATGAGGTGTCAAACATCTATGTAGCATAAACAATGCTGGTGAATTTCAAACTTATTCTGCAAGATGTTCTATACTCACTACCAGTGTTCGGAATAACGGCGTTTAAAAGAACGGCGTTAGGTAACGACGTTATTTTTTCAGTAACGCGGTAATCTAACTAATTACTTTTCCCGTCGTTACAATGCCGTTAACGTTACTGAACATACTGAACGCCAGCGGCGCCAAACACACACACACACACACACACACACACACACGTAACAGCTACACAAAGATTCGCAGCAGAGATGGCGAGGCAGGAGCAATCAGAAGAAAAGTTGGCATTTTCAGGGTGAAGATATAAGCACTACTTCAAATTCATTGTGGACAAAGCCAAGAACATGCATGTAATGTGTACATAATGTGTGATACGCATCTACAAAGCTAGTGGCCCAAAACACTTTTCTTACAAAGATAATACTTGAAGTGCAGGATAAATCTCTTGCTGTCTGTTGACGTGCAATAAATATTGAAAGTTATGTACCTGTCTGTTCCACTCATTTCAACTTGTGACTTGTGAAAACTGCAAAAAAAAAAAAAAAAAAAAAAAAAAAACAAGTACAAATTCTCTGACATGGAAATTTTTTTTTTTTTTTTTTTTTTTTACAGTAACGCAAATAGTTACTTTCCCTTGTAACGAGTTACTTTTATTATAGAGTAATTCAGTTACTAACTCTGTTACTTTTTGGAACAAGTAGTGAGTAACTATAACTAATTACTTTTTTAAAGTAACGTTCCCAACACTGCTCACTACACACTTTATAATATAATAAGTCGCTCCTTTTGACTGCAATCCTTTCTAACATCTAATCCCTCTTTAATGGAGCGATACCAAGAGGAAGTGAGAAATGAAAGCAGAACATAGGCCATGGGTGTCTCTGAAGCATATTCGGCTTCTAGGCAGTTAGAGAGTGGAGTGGGTGGGTCTGGAAGTATTGTGTTAGTCTAGTCGTTAATTATTCATATATCCGCTCTTTGTTTTCTAGTGGAACTGCCTTTGAGCTACCACTGCATTTGCTGTTAACATGTTGGTTACAGTCCTAATCAAGCATATAGTAAAGTTCAATCAAGTCCAGGAGAAACACAGGGCGAAGGGTACGACGGTGTGAATTGAGTTCCGTTCCTCTAGGCGCCAGTGTGAATGCTTCATGAACCCAAAACTGCCAAATGCTTTGTGAGGTAAATATCAACTGCAATGGCAGCGGCACCCAATCTGCAGCCTGCAAGAGGGAGATTACACACACACACGCACTCACAAACTGAAACATTCTCTCGTGAAGCGAGAAACCGATCACCAAGGACACGAAGAGCAAGGGAGAGGAAGAAATGATCCAAATCATATTGGATTGGAGTGAAATGTAGAATGTGAACTTTAGATCTGATGGACTGGGAGGCTTGACAGCTGTTGGATGAGAAGTGCTTGAAAATAGCTCTTGTGTTTGTGAGGAAATCGAGTGACAGAAAAAAAGATCAATGACTTGAAAGGGACTTCTCTCCAGTTTAGACAGAATGATGAACAAGGAAGGTTTATTGACACAAAGATTAAAGAACAAATGTTAAATAAAACAACTCGAGGGTTGTGTTTAGAATGTAATGGAAATTAGCATCTGTATGAGCATTTGTGCGTAAAGTGCTTTCTGCTTGGTATCGTGGCAGATTGTTTTCTATACCGTTTTTAACTACCTGCTGTATTTTCTCATTATGTTTACTACCTGTCACTTTTTCTTTGGTTGATGTAAAATTAGGAAGGAAGGCTGCTCCTGTATAAGCTGTAATAAAAGCATGAATAAGTGTGTGTGTGTGTGTGTGTGTGTGTGCATGTGTTTGGGTTGCAAATGTATATGCCTTTTAAAATGTATTTAAAATAAAGCTGATGTAAAAATTCAGCAAACTGACAGTAATATCTTGACAAACTTATTTTAACACCATATCCATAGATGCTTGTCAAAGGAACAGTTCACCCTAAATGAAATGTCTTTATTTTCTGATCTTCATGTCTAACATTACTCTTTCTTCTATGGTAAACCAAAAGAGAGATTTTACAGGTAATTTTATTAAGTCTTTCAATGAGACTGCAGTGAATGGGACTTCAGCTTCCAACCTTCAAAAAAAAAAACTGAAATTATCATACAATACTCCATATGTGCTATAAGTCTTCTATAGTCATAGCATAGATGTTTAAGTCCTTATTTACTGAAATCTTGTTATTTGCTCTTTCACAGTTCTTGGAGATATCAGATGTATGAATCAATCATCTTTTGTGTCAGATCTTTTCAATGATACCATTTATCTGAGAACTGGTCTGAAATGGTCTGTCCATGAAGTGATTTGATTCTATGCTCAATAATTCATTCTATGACTCATCCATTGTATGAGTTCAGAAGGCTTGATGTATAATGGACGGGCATTTATGTGACACCTTTATGGTACTTTTGGATCCTGTTTGAAGCTTGAAATCTTCAGTCCCTTGTAGGGGTTATGGATGCTTTCACTCTTGTTTTTTTTTTTTTACACTTGGTAGCTTAGCGCGATTGCTTCCCGTTCCTGGAATTGCTGTTGTTATGCTCACTTCACTTTTATACTTTGTTTTGTTAAACATTTGTTTTTATTTTCTAAAGCATCTACACATAATGCCATATATATATATATATATATATATATATATATATATATATATATATATATATATATATATATATATATATATAGTTAGTTAGTTAGTTAGTTAAAAGTTAGTTAATCTCTGAGTGAGAACAGTTTCAAAGTAAAGGTTTTTTGCAGCATACCTGTATCTGCCACGAATGTACTGCAAATGTTCTAAATCGCTGGGTGTGTGCTGAAGTCTACTCTTCTTGCAGTGTGTCAGTCCAGCTTTGTCCGCAGACTGAGTGAGAATACACACAAACACGTTTTACCCATTCTTACATCATCAATTACTCAAATAAATAAAAACAACAGACTTGGGTACAGTTCACTGGTGAACATCCTAGTTTGAAAAGCGGCACTGACATTATCCAAATGAACCATACTCTGACTTCCGATGAACCTGGTTGCGCACCAAAACTGCAGCATCTTAATTGCATGGAAAAGAAAGACCAGTACGCTTGCCATTATGTATTGTGTGGAAGAAAAGAAGTCATAGCTATATGAGGATTAGTAAATGATGAGTTTATTTTTGGCTGAATTGAATTTTAATTTGAACTTTTAATTTGAATGGTCCTCACTTTGGGGTGGGAGTCTGTACTCTCTTTGTTACATCAACAGCTTTCACTTTTCGTCGGAATTTCCCATTAGATGTTGGAAAATAGATGCTGGGATTTGTTCCTAATAGGTGCAGCAGAAATAGCCAAATCCATTCATTAGAAGGGAGATTTCACATACCTAGACAAATAGTGTGTCATCCAGAGGTCTTGCATTTAAATATGCACAGTTCTAGAAGTACAAATCACTCAAACATGCTGTATTCCATAGGGAATATGTGACTGACATGGTTAATTATGCTCACTCGCCAGTCCTCAGAGAGAGGAGAGATGAAAAGACAGGATAAAACATGCACAGAAAATTGAAGGCTTTGATATTTGGAGGTTTAACAGCTTCTCTCTGGTCTTACGTTCTGTTTTGTTTCGAAATCCTTGTTCATTTCCTGTCTCAGATTCATATACACTTCAGCTAAACTTTCCTCTCAATCTAAGGCCAAAACCCTAGGACAGATTTAAGTTGCAACAGAGCAGAAGTACAAGTGCACATTTATAAAAACTAAAGCAGACATGCAAACCCCCTTGGAGAGGAGCAGACATTTCTGTAGATGGATTTCCACTAATCTACTGCAAATGATGAATTAATTATTCTACGGAAAGAAGAGGACAGAGGAATCTGTAATTACCTGTCAAAATTCGGGACATTACAGTGGCAGAAAATCCATGGGGCTCTGAAAATATAATCTCCCTGTTTGTGGTCTTATACCAAGCCGATTGACAGATTATTGTTTTCTCTGGCAGTTTCTGAATTGATACGAGACATGATGGTAATGAAAGGTGCTTTTGGCCAGATGGTTCAGTTCGTCATCTCAGTTGCACAACAGTGGCATAGTGGTCTGTTTATGAATGGAATGAAAAGCTGGTTAATGTAGTGTCAGACTTCTGGAATAATGAAGACTTCAGACTTCTGGAATAATGATGGCTAAACATCTAATTTGATGCTGTTTTTCAAAGCTTTTTAAAAATAAATTTTTAGGTCACACGTTGTTTTTGAGTTGGAGGACTGTATAGATTTCTAGAGTTATGATGTAAATGTTTTGCAGTTTCATAGCAGGACTATGGCAAAACAGGGGTTTTGAGGCACAGAAATTTAAATTGCCTCAAGAGGTTTATTATTAACTATGACAAAAGCATTATAATAATACTATAATATGCCTTAAGAATGCAATGTTTTTCCGGACAGATAATACAGTTACAAAACTGTTGACTGTTTATGATTGAAAAGCAATGTAAAGATCAAAAGTCATTCTATTTATATAGAAGAATTCAAATTATGTTGTTCACAGAAGCATATATATTGACTAACTTGCAACAGCTTTGAGCATGACCTATCCAGTCAGATTTTATGCATTATGAAAGTAAACATTATGATTTAAGGTTAACCTCAATTGTGAGATTGCTTATCAATTTATCTTTGCCTATGGATACAGTATGTACAGGTGCTGGTCATATAATTAGAATATCATCAATAGAATATCATTTATTTCACTAATTCCATTCAAAAAGTGAAACTTGTATATTATTTTGATTCATTAAACACAGAATGATATATTTCAAATGTTTATTTCTTTTAATTTTGATGATCATAACTGACAACTAAGGAAAATCCCAAATTCAGTATCTCAGAAAATTAAAATATTGTGAAAAGGTTCAATATTGTAGACACCTGGTGCCACACTCTAATCAGCTAATTAACTCAAAACACCTGCAAAGGTCTTTAAATGGTCTCTCAGTCTAGTTCTGTAGGCTACACAATCATGGGGAAGACTGCTGACTTGACAGTTGTCCAAAAGACGACCATTGACACCTTGCACAAGGACGGCAAGACACAAAAGGTCATTGCAAAAGAGGCTGGCTTTTCACAGAGCTCTGTGTCCAAGCACATTAATAGAGAGGTGAAGGGAAGGAAAAGATGTGGTAGGAAAAAAGTGCTCAAGCAATAGGGATAACTGCACCCTGGAGAGGATTGTGAAAAAAAAAAAAAAAAAAACATAAAAAAAATGTGGGGGAGATTCACAAAGAGTGGACTGCAGCTGGAGTCAGTGCTTCAAGAACCACTACGCACAGACGTATGCAAGACATGGGTTTCAGCTGTCGCATTCCTGGTGTCAAGCCACTCTTGAACAACAAACAGCGTCAGAAGCGTCTCACTTCAAAAAGGACTGGACTGCTTCTGAATGGTCCAAAGTTATGTTCTCTGATGAAAGTCAATTTTGCATTTCCTTTGGAAATCAGGGTCCCAGAATCTGGAGGAAGAGAGGAGAGACACACAATCCACGTTGCTTGAGGTCCAGTGTAAATTTTCCATATATGTATGCATATATATATATATATATATATATATATATATATATATATATATATATATATATATATATATTAGTGCTGTCAAAATTAGCGCGTTAACGCATTCGATTAATTTGAAATATTTAACGCGTTTAAAAAAAATAACGCAATTAACGCGGTTGCAGTTTTTTTTAATTTCCAGTTGTGGCCATGTGTGTTCAACGTGCAAAGAAATATGGATAAGACCAAGGAAGGACTTTTAGACGGAAAGTTTCAGTATAAAACTGCCGGATTACTCTTCAGTCTGCCACAAGAAACATTACTCTTCATTTAGTCTGCCACAAGAAACAGCAACATTAAAATCATGAACTCAAATGTCATTGTTTAAAAAAAAAAAACAATGACTGTAACAGTGCGTAAATCAGACCTTTCTGTAACGCTAACGTTAATAAGCTTAAACGAAAATAACGAAATAATTGTGTAGCGGAGTATTTTTTGTACACAGTGCCGCGAACTGTCAATCACTCCTGTGCGCGTCCATCACTGTCCTCCTCGCAGCTGCAGCAACTTGCGCTCTCTCTCTTCATTAAGCTTTAAAACAAAAAGGGGACAAAAAGATCATATTGTCTTTGTGCATAGGCTATAGATTAATTAGATAAATGAATATCTAAATTTGTGCCTTGCCGTCTACGGTATTTTTTTAGAACTTAGAAAAAAGATGCTGCAGCCAATGAGCAGCCAGCGGGGGCTGGCTGCAGGACGACTCAACCTCCGCAGACAGTTTTTAATGTTTATCAGACAATAAATACTCAAGATTTTGCTTTAGTATAACTCACAACGAGTTTCACACACCTTCTCCGGCCACGTTGAGTTGTTGACACTTAACAGTGGGAAAAGCGACACATGCGCTATTCACTTGTATAACTTAAGGGTGAATGGGTAATGTAGTTTCTGCTCTGGGTGGGATGAATTAGGAAGCTTGCATTGTGAAGGGCGCTCTGAAAATCGGCAGTGCAGGTAAAAGATTAAAACCTCTATTAAAACAGATGTCCAAATGAGCGTACCGGTACGCTACAAGCACGTTCTGGGCGCACGGAGAGGTGGCGGTACGCTCAAGAGCTATATTTGGAACTGGCGGTACTGAGTACTGGTGCGTACTGGCCCACTTAAAGCACTGGCAATGACTATACTTTGGAATTTTTTTGCAGTCCACTTAGAATTCAACATGGAAATCATTTTTGTTTTTTATTGGCATTGATTGTTTTGAAATTCAAATGGCACTTACATGCCTGTGTTTTTATTTTTGTAATAAATATGGCTTTCAAGCCAACAGTTAATTTGGAGGATATTGATGGTTTATTGCAGGTATGTTGTTTACATGAGAAAATCTGTGTTACAAGTTAAACAAAAATTCCAATAAACAATCATATTTTGAATTTAAATAGTTTCTTTGTCTTGAGTTTACATTAATTATTTACATTTTACATTTACATATCCAAAAAGTTTCAGTCTTTTAATCGCGATTAATTAAAAAAAAATTGTGCGATTAATTAGTTAATTTTTTTTAATAGATTGACAGCACTAATATATATATATATATATATATATATATATATATATATATATATATATATATATATATATATATATATATATATATATATATATATTATATATATATATTAGAGAGCAACTACACCCAAGGTATTTAGGAGAGAAGAGTGTTTATTTATTTATAGGGTGACAAAAAAAGTAACAAAGATAAAAAATTTTAAAAAAAGTATTTGTAGATATGTGTATGGTTCCTTTCTCTTTCTAACCTTTGTTTTACGCCTGCTGCTGCAGTATAAAATATATTTTAAGTGCGTGAGGTTTTAGTAGATCTGACTGCTTGTCAAAATGTGATCATGTCAGTGTTGATATAATCCATCTGTAGATTAATTCTGTTTGAAAAACCGCCATGGGGGAAGGTTCACAGTCAGGTGTTTAAACACGACACATGAAAAACCTTAAAGCAATATTGCTTGTATCGCAAGTAAAATAACATATGACATGCAAAATAAATAAAAAAAATATATATATATATATATATATATATATATATATATATATATATATATATATAATAAATAACAAACACTAGCATTTTGTGTTTGACAGTCAATGTAGTTTTCAAAGCATATCACAGCTATAAACCTTTGGATGAGTGTGTGATTTCGAGATGATCGTGTTTAAAACATTTCTGACTGCATTCCACAAATAATTATTTAAAAAGAAATATTTTTGTTTGCCACATGAATATCTTGTAGTGATCAAACTCATACTTCATAGCATCAACTTGAAATTAGCTTTGCTAAATACATTTTTTCTGACCCCACTTTTTTTTTTTTCTATCATGTGGTAAAGATTTAATTTATACCTACAATCTGACTTGCCACAGCTGTATCATCAAACTAATGCTCTCCTCGATGACCTGAATAGATGAGACAGGGATTCTAACATACTGCAGTAATGGCCAAGTTAAATTAAGCAGTGGACTCAAACCTCTGTTTCCTCTAACTGGCCCATGATCTATGGTAACCGCAGGTGATAGTCACTAGGATACAGGAGTGATGATGTCACAGGGATAATTAAAAAGCAATCAGCCGAAGGAAGGCGTTGCAGGCGAATAAGGTTTGATTCATGTGACCCACCAATGAGCATTTCCATTAGGGAGAGGAGAACAGGCCTTCATCACAATTCACGCCAATCTCCTCTCTCCCTCTCTTACTTTCTCTATATCTGCCTTACTCTTTTCTCATTTTATTTACTTCCCTTAGTTGGAAAGGCCGTATAAGTGAATGAAACACCCCCAGAGTGATGAGTACTTTCTTCCTCATCGTGACATTAGTGGTTCTGCGGCCACCGATGAAGTTAACGCCAACTCCATTACTGCAGTCCATGAACAGCGCTGACCTGAGGTCACAGAGACATTTCCAGCGTGTTCTGGTTCTCTATCAGCTGCAGAAAGGGACTGACTCATACTGGAGGAAAGAGTTATGTGAGACTACATCAGTAAAGAATCATTTACAGATTTCTTTGTTGGTCATCCTGTCGCTGCTATTGTCCGTTGCTGTGAAGCAGTACGGCTTTAGTTTATTTATGGGCATTAAGCTTTGATGAACGCACAGATGTAACCTTCATGTCCTTCAATAAGAACTGTAAAAGTGTTATGATATGAAATCTCAGTCTCGGTTGAGCTGTAAATTAAGGCAGTAGGATAGATTCCTTCTTCACTCATGTCTATCCCTTTTTTGCTTTCTTTACTGGAGTATTTTTTTTTAAGTAGGAATATAAGCTTTAATGTTTTGTAATTATTATAATTTTTTATTACTATTATTTTTTATTTTTTTATTTGTTTTTGCTTTACTAAATAATTTGCGTTCTTCAATAATTAAGAATTCCCATAGTTTTTTTCCTTCTTTCCATTCCTACTTCCATACTTTCTTCATTTTCACTTTAGAATAACTAGAAGCAGGAAAGGCTTTTTCTCTTGTAATTCATCCCTTATTTACTTCCATAATTTCTTCCTTATTTACTTTCTTATTATTGGATGTGTTTTACTACTGATATCCTTTTGTTAAATCCCTACTTCCTTACTTACAGAATCTTTTCCTCCTTAAATTTTCTGTATACGATTCTGTATTTAATTTCCTGATTTTTTTTTTTTTTTTGCAGTTCCTTCCTTCCTTAATCCCATTTAACTTCATTTTTTACTTCCTTACATATTTCTATACTTAATTTCTCAATTCCTACCTGTTGAACATGATTACAGGTACATATGTGCTTATCCTTTTTTTTTATTCCTTCCTGCCTTCTATGCTCCTTTTCTATTTTCTTCCCTTCATTCTTCATTATTTCCTTCCTCTGTTGCAGTACCTGCAAACAGTCTCTGCTTCCCCAACTGTTCTATTTTTATTCTGCTTCTCCACAGTTTTCTCCAATTACGTCAGCTCTGTTGTCTTTATGTATGAACCATTTAGATACTATTATGTAGATAAGTTCACCTGCAGATTTGAGTGTTCTTCTTTTATAAATTCAAAGAGATCTGAAATACCTAGATTCTTATTCATGTAAACAACAGTGGTAAGGTCATGACACCCAAAGTCACACAACTGGCCTTCTTTCTTGCATTTACTTGAATACTACAATTGTGGTTGATCTTACAGTAACTTTCAATAGCAGACTTTACAATGCAAGCATGGAATCTGTTTCATGATATCAGCAAAGTTCAAAGCAACTCTGATGCAGCATTTACACAAATCCAAAGTTTAAAACCTGAGCTTATGTAAAACTTTAACACTAGTCCTTTTCTATCTTGCAAGAAATTGTTTTCTTTAGGAGATGCAAGTCTATAATTTGTTCTCCCAAAGCACATGCTGTATGTGTGTCCAAATTTGTGTACTTATTTGTAGTATAAAAAATGTGAGTAGTGTGTTCACTCTGAAAATTCCATAAAGAAAAAGTGCACTTTAAATAACTAGATGATGCACTTAATAAACAAAAAAACTACGTCTGGAATGTCGGACACTTCATGACATGCACTCAACTGTCGCAGCTTTGATTACATGGGGGCTGTCAGACTACAATGTTGAATGATGAAATAACCTTTTATAATTCATACACTACATGGTAGAGTACATAGTGCATAAGCGCATAGTGTATAATACAGCATTTGGGATGCAATTTATAATCTGTGCAAATAGTTCTGGCCTGTGTGCCCTTGTGCTACATTGGGGTTCTTAGGAAGGATATGCCGAGCTGCAGTTGCTACAAACAGCCAAGATGAGCAATTTGTGGTCAGTAAATTCGGAACAAGCCATTTTCACAGCTTTGAAAATTGCAGTATATTTATAGTTGAAAGAATTAGGATTTTCAAAGGATCTTGATAGTGTATGATCCCTTTAAAAGCACATAGTTTGTAAAATCACAGCATGTGTGTAAAAACAAAAGAGTTTCTCTTACTATCACAAGACTGTTGTTTAAAACATTGTGAGGTTTTATGGAGATGCAGAGAGACTCGATGCCACTTGTGTACACACATGTTCACAAAAGCCTCTAAAAGCACACTCCGTTTAGCACCATCTTGTTGTTCCTCTTGCTTTAGAGTGCTGTAGGTTAGGGGCATGTCATCAGAATGCTGTACACCGTTTCATACACAAACACTTGAAAACTCTCATATACACAACTTTCCATCAGTCTTGAAATGGAGAATTTTTTTTTAAGGTTTATTTTTCAACTTATACAGTAAAACATGGGGTGAATGATAAAACAAACAAGAAACTACAAAAAAACAACAACAGAGAGCTCGGTTAAATAGGGGAATTATTGTGAGACATGAATTGTTGAAGACTGCAGTTTTATGCAAGGATAACACCAAAAATCAGAGATAAAGAAACTTCTAGAAAGAGATCTTTCATCTCTATTCTTTTGGTTTTATCACTCTTGCTGTCTCTGTCAGGCAGAGAGAGAAAGAAGCTAGTTTTAACAAGCAGGAAAAAGGCTTTTATAGAAGAGAATGAGAAAAGCGAGCTGATTAGATGAACAGAAGAGAGTGACTTCAGTTAAAATAGATAAAAAATATTAAAAGTAGCTCAACATTTTAATTCGAAGTCACAGATGGTAGTGATTCCTCTGGGATACTCAACTCTGTAATGCTTTGCCTTTATATGTATTATTTATTTATTTTCATTTTTGTTATATTCCTGTTTATTCACAGATGACAATTAAAGCTGCGGTAGGTAACTTTTGATGCTCTAGCGGTTAATAAACAGAACTGCTTGCGTCTTGCGGAAGAACATCGTAGCCGGAACTACTTCTCTCTGTTTATGTCTATGAATAATCACAAAGGTACTGGGTTACTCTGCCGCGGTGCCCCCGAAGCAATCTAAAATAGTCCGAATATAAACACTTATTATAGGTGCACCCTAGTGATTCAGGACAAGCTAAAAACACGGTTTGGAAAAAGGATTCATGGTGTACTCGCTCATTATATACATTTTTCTACATTTTGAACACAAACAAAGTTACGGACCGCAGCTCTGATTGGTTGTTTTTTACCGGGAGCGATGGAGTTTCTGCAAATGGCAATAGGAGCACTGGGAGGAGCCAGAGGAGCTTGATTTTTTCACAGATTATCTGTCTCATATTCTACTGTCAGGACATAATGACAGGTTTAACAAATATGTAAAAAATATATATTTACAAAAGTTACCTACTGCAGCTTTAAATATTTTTTTTATAATAATGACTGCAGCTTGTTATGTTTATAATATCTTTATATATACTATGTAATCTATATGGGCTATCTCAGACCACCAACTAAACTGAGTGTTAAGTTTGACTGAAGAAGTTTATATTTAAATTCTGTTGCAGAGGAACTTTATTTGTACAAAAAAGCAAAGATACACAGTGTGGAGCCACTGGCCTCGGTTTTTCAGCAGAGGTGAGCTTTCTTTGAAAGAGACTGAGAGGACCATGACAGTTTTTTATTAAAGAGCTGGATATGTAGCTAAGACTGGAAAAGTCTCTTCCCGAAACTCACAGGAATGTTTTCTGGAAATCCACAGCTAAACTGTCAATGCCGCGTGCTCTCTGAACATTGACAGTGCATTGTTTACTTCTTCAAAGAGAATGCCTGCCTACATACAAACAAATGCATGTATTTATGTGAGGAAGGGACTGAGAAAAGCTGAAACAGAAAAGGAAAGGCGATGCAAACTATGGCAAATAATAATGCTGTTATGTATCTGACAGCAGTTGTTAGTGATCGGTCATATGTTATGGTGCTATGAGGCGCAAACACAAGCAAGTTCAAATGTGTTATTGTTGTTTGGAAATATGCCCAAAAATACACTGCTGGCAAACGTATGAATTTATAAGAGAGTCTAAAAGTGCTTATTGCACTGCTATTTTGATAAATTATAAAAAGTCATTTCTTTCATTGATGGCAGAGCTCAGTTTTAGCACCCATACTCCAGTCTTTAGTGTCACAGGATCATACAGAAATCATTCTAATATACTTTGATTTGGTGCTGAAAGAAAATCTTATTATTATCAATGTTGAAAACTGTTTTTGCTGCTTAATGCTTTTCTGAAAACTGTGATACACTACCATTCCAAGGTTAGGGGAAAATAGGACTAGGGAAATAGGAATAATAGGGGCTCCAAATAGGAATAATAATAGTAAAAATATAAAATAATTAATTAATATTTTCAAATATGCTATTTATTGAACATTCTATTCATCAAAGAATCATGAAAGAATACAGTATATCATGGTTTCCACAAACATATTAAGCAGGACAACTGTTTACAACACTGATGATAATAATAAGAACCATAATCAATAATTGAACATCAAGAAAAATTCAGCTTTGCCATCACAGGAGTAAATAATATTTTAAAATATATTCAAACAGAAAACAGTTATTTTAAATTGGAATAATATTTCACATTATTAATCTTTTAACTGTATTTTTGTTCCGATTAATGTAGCCTGTTAGTTATTCCGAAATTTCACCTAACTTTTTATATGTATTGTTAATAACTTTGAGCCCAGCTCTTGTATATATTGTATATTTATATATCTGGTATGATAAGGAGATGACTCACATCCACTATGTGTTTAGAGAGTGTTTATCCTTATGCTGAGCTGAGTGCTGCTAACCCTGCAGATTAGACCCATGGCTAAGTGCTTACCCCACCCCAATATGCAAATCTCACTCCGTATATAACATTATAACACCTGTAAATTCATCATTTGCATTTGTTGTTTCAATGTGTTCTGTATCTAAAGTGAGTCCCTTACTTTCATAACTAAGGTGGGTTTTATTCTGTACCATTTATAGGCTTGTTTATTAGTTTACAAAGCCCAACTGCTGTTGCTCCATTTTTAATGGTAGCAATGTAAAATTTTAACCAGTTCTGCTTTGAAAACAGATCATGATTTAACTTTTTAGTTTATCTTTATACAAGCTTTTCATTACCAGTATGTTTACCATAATAAAAAGTAGACTTTATGTGTGCAACAGAATTAAAATTACCCACATACAATTAATAAATCCCAATTTGTCATCTGTAACACCCTTGTCTGTTGCTCAGACACATGCCTTAACTTGTCAGGCTGAGGAACAGGCTGTGGTATAGTACTTTACTGTACAAACTGTACAAAGACAGAGGCTCTATTCCAAAACCTATTGAATTAGTTAATACTACCTTATGTGAAATTTAAAGTAACTAGGAGGCTGGTCTGCTAGCTAGTTTGACGTTTATTCTGCTACCACAGTTCTCTCTGATGAGACAGTGACTACAGTTAGGAAAACATCTTCAGTCTGTCCAATGATTGTTAACAGTATCCGGATCCATCGGACTTGAGAAATTTTGCAGTAATGTGACCAATAAACAGGACCCTCTGGATCTAAATTTAAGACATTTTAAGACTTTTTAAGGACCCATGGCCACCCTATGAAATATCATGAGCTGCTCACATGCAAAGTAACGCTGATGTCTACCCAGAATGTTTTAGACCAGACCACAGAGCAAATTATAAAGACACAGAAAGAAAAAGGTTATTATTGTGAAGATTCGCACCAGTGCTTGAGAAGTTTCGAGAACAAGAAATGATGCAGCAGCTTCATTTCACTCTTTCTCAGTCTCCCTTTCCTGTCCTTTCCGCTATATTCAATCATCATTATGGCTTTCTTCCAAAGTTAGAGGCAAAGAGAAATCTTCCTTCTCTGTTGCATATCCTGCAGTCTGCAGAGGCTTAGACCCAAACTAGTATCATTCATAACTAATGTACTGTGTGCTCTGTTCTGTTCTTTATTTTTTTATTTTATTTTATTTTTTTACATACCAACTGTCAGTATACTTCTCTGTGACAGTTAAAATACAGATTGCTTTCTTTTGTGAATCTAAATATTTCAGTGATTGATGACTCTAATTAATAGGTTGATGCATAGTTGACGCAACAAAACTCAGACTCAACAAAACTTGGCAAGCATGTTCAGATGTGCTCATTAGTTTCTCCAGAAGATGAATTTCTCTGGATGGAAAATATGTCTACAAAACATACTCAATACAGAGTCTCCTTTTCCTATTAAGAAATGTTTATTCATAGAACGTATTGACCCACCCAATCAATTAAATAAAGCAGGCCAGCTCATAAAACAATGGACTAAATTTAGCTGCAATTTGGGAAAAAACAAGTTGAAGTGAGGAAAAGAAGCCTACACTTATCCTACACATTCCCCTATGGGCTGACAATGAACCTGGTGCTCCCTTCTTCTGCTCAGAAAGGCTGACGTGTAACTTTATGAGCTCTCCATACAATATATATATGCTAATGTACAGAAGGTCAATGAGGATCGAGACAAGAGGGTAAGCTATTGGAGGCAATGGCGAGAGGCAGCACACATGTACTGTAGGAGAGGAGGAAAGGAGAGCCATACTGAAGTGCTTTTAAATCTTAACAATAACCTTTATTGTCTGCCCTGCAATAACTGCTCTCAACCTCTGCCACTGCAAAAGAGAGAGAAATGGGAAGAGGTTGAATGTGACAAGTAATGGATAGGAAAAGAAGACACACTCACTCATACACTGAGATAAAGGAAATGAGACCTTGCGGTAGAACCAGACCTTCTCAGCACTTACAGTGCCATAATGGGTATTTATTTTAGTGAATTACCTTTTTTACATTCTCAGAAGAAAACCTGAAAATCTTGCTGTCATAGTGCAAGATTCTGGGTAATTGCAAGGGTGTTTAGAGGGGTGTCTAGTGCATTTTGCTTGAGTTTGAATTTGGTGAATCCAATTTCATTGACAAAGCAAAAATAGAAAAGTAAAGATATGGTCATATTAGTACATTTTTGTCATCTGTACTTGAGTGTTAGGTGTGTGTCAGTCCCACACTGCACAACTGGACATGGTCTTTGTCCAGCAGTAGCGTATTGCCAAGGTTAAATGTGGAAAGTTGATTATCTTGTCGCATTGATTATGTAAAGTAGATGGACACCTGCCTATAGCCAATATTACACTTCAAGCAAGTCAATGTCACATCGTCATCCCCACTGACACAAATATAGTCTCAGCTTTGACAAAACATTTTCATTCTGTCTCACTACAGACGGTATAGAAATACAGAGAAGAGAGGAAAACATAAAAAATGAATGTTTTTTTGATTTAAACATGGCAGAATTCCCAGTAAATCCATAAACATCCATCCCCCCCCCCACATCCCTATCTGATGCATATTCAAGGTGAATCACGCCTGTAGGGGTGTGCAAATTAGCAAATTATTTACATATGCCATTCATGTGCAAACAAAAGCAAAATTTGCATCACATTGAATCCATGAACCGACTCCAAAACGCTGTGAGCTGGGATCTCTCAGCAAGAGTTTGATTATGTGGCATGTACCTTTGTATGCTAGCATATTCATATTAAAATCCACATTTCAGGCCAGGTTCCAAGACTTTGATGGATACATAACAGATCGTTTTAACAGTTAAAAGGTGGAGGTCTGTGAAGCTCTGGGCTGCAGTTATATATATAATAAGCTTATTGGATATGATGGAGAACTGCTCTACACATGACCTTGCTGCTTCCCTCGGCTGTTCTCTCTCTATCCAACTCTCTCTCTCTCTCTCTCTCCCTCTCCCTCTCTCTCTCTCTCTCTCGCTAATGTTTGCCAAACAGTGGAATATCTGGAGCTCCATTTGGCCTCTGTGTGTTATAATCCACATGGAAATAAAACTGTTAGTTAGAGTTAAAGTTCTTGCAGCTGTCTGCCAGCTATGCAGAGGAACGGAGGAAGAAAGAGAATGAGAGAGGGTGTGGGTGTGTTAAGCATGTCCCACTTGGCATTTTGCAGATGAAGAAAATATATATAGAGAGAGAAAGAGTGAGTGGAGATAAATAGAACACTTTGTGTAAATGTGTGTCACTTCATATCTCTTTGCTAAAGGTCCCATGGGGTCTTGTGTGGAGAATGGTCAGAGTTCAGTGGGGTATTAGATCGGGTCTTTGACTCCAGGGGAGAGCTGTCCCATGATGCTCCTCTGTGTAAAAGCTTACCCCAGTCTATCACACAGCACATTATACAACAAAACATACAACTTTCCGGCTCCAAAAAAGCAACTGCTGAACAGTGGTGTGTTAAGTGGCGTGTTCATCTTTTATCTTTCCTCATCTCTGTCTCCGTCTTTCTTCCTCTGTTTCTCTCAGGTTCAGTAGCACATCCCGTTTCAGATACTAACTGTATATTAATAAACAAGTTTATGCTGTATGTTTGGGTTGAACTATTCTGGAACAGTGTTGTAAATACAACTTTACTACTGATTTCTAGTTCTAGTGTTCTCTTTTGGGAGGCCAAACATAGTAGGTTTGCTTTCACAATGTTACTCAGAGCATCTCCACAACATGGCGTTGGCAACAGCGAGAATAAATGTTTTTTTGAGCAGCGTTATGCAAATCTTCCCACATCTTGAAATAGAAATATGGGGGGGGGGTTAGAATGAGCTGTTTTAGAGGGGTGTGGTTGACTCTTAACTTTTATAAAGAATATCACTTTGGATTTGAAAATTTAGTCTTTGCAACTATACAGATATTAAACTTGAAATCACATCATATGACCCCTTTTTTTGTCAGTTATTGCTTTTAAGACTAAAGAATATAACAGTCTAAAAACACTGAACACAGAACAAAATGAGGAAGTATTTATCAAGTATTAAAGTAAAAAAGAGAGAAACTTTAAATCTGTAAAAAAAAAAAAAAAAAAAACTGTACAGATTTATGCCGCAATAGTGTACTACTTTGGTTGTAACAGGAATATTTTCATTTTATCGCTTGTGGTGCCGATGGAGTGTCACTCTCACTCTCTCTGACAAAAATCACTGAAAGGCAGAAAGCCCTTTGCAATAAATCTTAGTATCTGCTCAAGTTTACAACATTTTCTTGCATTTGTTTGCAACATTTAAATTTTAGCCAACCCATCTGTCACAAGACAGTAGAAACCCATGAGATGCAATATCTTTTATAATTCCAACACTTTGCAACTTTTTTTGACAGTGCATTTGACTTCAATTTATTTAACTGAAAATGTATACATGCATTATACCTTTACAAAAACGGATGCATTGAGAGTTCTGTTTAACAGGTTATTCATGTAGTTTTGATTTTTTTTAAATAAAAAAACAGAGAAAAATGTCCTTGAGGTGTCTGTTGATAGAAATCCTCTTTTCAGTTACTCACGGCCTTGGAAAAGCTTTGAGATTTGTGTCTTTTTGTCTAAAACAGTTCAGACCCACTCGACCCTAACCAATTAACACAATGTTCATGTTACCCACTCTCTCACACACATATATGCAGATGTTCTTAGAGCTCAGATGATCCAAGCTATGGCTGGGATCTATGTATGCCTTATTTGATGTACAGTGGACTCCACTGTATAGTGTTTTTAGAAACTTAATCCATGGTTGAATGTGAATTTCATTCCTTTATGTAACCTTTAGATTTATAAGACCAAGTGGCATATTTGTAATTAGTTTTAACCAACTGGACCCAAAGTTATTTTTTGTGGAGGCATAAAGCCCATTCTTTTTACTTTTACAGACTTTCAGTCCTGCAGTCAATTTGTCTCAATAGAATATCAGATATTTAGACTTTCATGACAAGTCAAGGTTAAAATGTCATGTGGTGTGACTCGCCCAAAGTCCAATGAATTAAGAATTCATGATGTGCAAAATTGCTGTTTACCTTGAATAATTCACACTTCCTTAAGTGTTCAAGTTCTTTTGAGGCCACTGTAGATGTTCCACATGCTTTTTACAAACACACAGCCTTTCACAAGTTGTTAACTGACAGACTAAAGTCATGTGGATTTTTATTTTATTTTCAGCTGTTTGGACTCTCATTCTGAAGGCACCCATTCACTGCAGAGGATCCATTGGTGAGCAAGTGATATAATGCTTCTATAAACTTCTACAAATCTGTTTTGACGAAAACTAGAACTAATTTACATCTTGGATGGCCTAAGGGTGAGTACATTTTCAGCTAATTTTAATTTTTTGGTGAATTATTTCTTCAAAGAAGAAGTTCTATGCAGAGAACCTGACAGGTCCAGTCACACAATAATGCCGCAGTTCATTTGAACAAGTGAAAGGATGCGATCTGTCTGTTCTCAGCGCTCAGGTCAGTTAATACATTTAAACAGCTCAGACTGCTATTATCTCTGCCGTTCAGACCATAAAGACAAATTAGCAAAGGGCCAAAGAGACATATACACACACACACACACACACACACAGAGCCTGTCTAACATAACACTATTTATCTCTCTCTAAACTATCAATGAATATGCAGCCAGCATGTAGACAGCAAGAGGGATTGAAAAATCATTGCTTACGATCTCTCTCTCTCTCTACTGAGTTGATAAATACACGTGCGTGTGTGTGTGTGTGTGTGTGTGTGTGTAAGAGAGAGAGAAAGAGAGTTTCTGTGAGTTCTCCACATTGTTGTTAAGAGCCTGTTTATTTGATTACTTGCCTACCTGGAGAAAATGACAATCATGTTGAACAAAAGCAGACACATGCAGACAGGATGTTCTTATGTTGTCCACAATGTATTTTGTTGTTTATAGCCACTGTGCACGAAAGTCTCTTTGGGGATTGAATATAATTGGATGTTTATTGGTACAATGTAGTGAACCACATGCAGTGTGTGTGTGTGTGTGTGTGTGTGTTCTTACAAGGTGTATTAACAGTGCAACACAAACCCCACGTCATCCTAAGTATTAATAATAATAGGCTCAGCGTGCCACAGCCATCTGGGGGTCGGACTCTTGAATTCAGCCTCATGGAAGGGGAGCTGTAACATAACACACAGATATGCTGTAGGGAAGATAAGATCTCTTTCTATCTCTCAATCTATCTATTGGTCTGCTAACCATCCATCCTGTTATCCATCTATCTGTTGTTCTATCTGTCCATTCATCATCCATCTGTCGTTCTGCTTGTCCATCCATTCATCAATCCATCCATCCATCCATCATTCTGTCTATATATCTGTAGTTCTATTATCGTCCCATTGTTTTATCTATCCATTCATCCTTCTGCCTATATTTCTGTACTTTTTTTGTAGTCCTGTTGTTTTATCCATCCTTCGGGCAATATCTAGTACTCCTATCTGTGTCCTGTCCTTTTTTTCCATTCTTCCATCACCCATCCATCTATTGTTCTACATCGTCCTGTCATATTATCCATCCATGCATCATCCTTCTGCCTATATTTCTGAAGTTCTATCACTATCATGTCATCTTATCCATTCTTCCATCCATCCATGCATCCATCTGTTGTTCTATCATCATCCTGTCACTTTATCCATCCACACATCATTCTGTCTATACCTGTAGTTGTATCATCATCCTGTTATTTTATCCATCCATCCGTTGTGGTTCTTTCTTTCCTTCCATTTCATTTAAATTTAGTTGTGCTTTTTTATATGCATCCTGTTTGCTACTTTAATTCCATTCTGAATGGCACACAATATTAAATGTACTTAAATAAACTGGTCCTAAAAATTTGTTACATTAACAGATCCTAAATAAGAGTATCATTTAATTCATTGAATTTAAAGTAAGGAAAAGTCATGTGGGTGTTCTTTTATCTAACAGCCCTTTTTGAAGACCCAGTTGAACAAAGCGAGTGGGACCTTGGGAATTCCTGGAGTGGATGGGCATTTTAGTACATCATCTTTGCATTCTTTGTATTTTACCTCTTATATAAAATACTGTACACACAGACAAGGTACCTAAACATAAAAATAAAAACTCTTTTGGCAGTTGAATGCAATCATTGAGATAATTAGGGAAAGATTTAATCTAATCTACTCTGGGCTAAAGTTCAATAACGCTTTTATCAGAAAATCAGCCGGTACTCACACAAACAACACCAAGGATACTCAGATCGGACACTGCTATCTACCTCAAACTAAATATAACTCTAAAGAGATGATGCTTTAACCATATGGAATGATGGCATGTTGTTTTAATTAAGTCTTCAGCTGAGAATTACTCCCCTGTATCTCAGAAGGCTTGTCAATTATGTCCAAGCTCAGTTTCAGAAGCTTCTTCTAAAATTAGGAGACATTTGGAGCTATAGAATTATGTGGGTAGAATTATTCAACTTTGATGGGATCATAAAATGTCTGGCTTGTAGACCCAGTATCTTGGCTTTGGGATCTTGGTGTGTTTGAAACCTCAATTGTAAAACTCATAGAGGATACACATTTTAGATAACTCGTTCACCAGAATCCCACTCCACATTACTGTATGATACGTTCTTTTGTCATATGTGGTTTCAGTTCAAATTGTTTGTTACTGGAAGCATGTTGTATTGTGTGTTAAAATGTCTCTTTTTGTTTTCCATTCAGTCTCATTGTCTTTGAAAATCAAAGCAACATTTTGGAATGTTCATCATTTTAACAGCCTTGAGTTGCTATGGGTCATGCTCTTTCCTCTTTGGCTATCTATTGACGTTTATTACATACTGTGAGGTCATATTTTATCTGAACTTCCTGTTTTGTATGAATAAACAGTGTGCTCCAGAGCAGCTCTGAACTGTGCATAAGAGCAGGTAGATATGCTTTATTCAGCCATGCAACACTCTCACTGCCATGGTGCATATTTACTTGGGTGGACTGCGACTGCTACAGAATAGATAGAAACTAATTTCACATTACAGGCTCGCTTTAGATCAAACAGGTCACTACTTTATCTCAAATACAGCAATGCAACTCCAGACTCTTATCTGCAAACTTCCACAGCATTTCAATGCTGAATGTGATCCTCATTATAACTCAGAGAGAGAGGATGATTAGCGTTTATGTGAATTTACTGTTCAGTGCTGAATGAATTATATTACACCCACTATAGATTCTCACACCAGTTCAGGGTTAATAATAATACATAATAACTTATGAAATGTAAGTTTGAAAGTAGTGCTGGTTCATACACAGCTCGCTGTCATAATGGACTCTGGGTTTTGCTGTAATGTCAGCAGAGTTTATAAGCAGTGTGACGTAGTATTTGAAATGTCTGAAGTATTTGTATGAAATGTATAATATGTTTTGTGACAATCAGTGTCTAGTTTACTTATTATCAGCCTGGTACCATTTGAACTATGACATTGTTTCCAGGTTGAGATAAACCTCAATTTCTGGAAGTTGCATGAAGCTAGCCAATCAGATCAGCCATTTACACAGATCAGCCACAACATTCAAATGCCATGGCTAACATCATGTTCATCCCCCTTGTGCTACCAAAACAGCTCTGATGCATCAAGGCATCTGAATTTGAATGTCCTGTAGTATCTGGCACCAAGTCATTAGCAGCAGATCCTTTAAGTCATACAAGTTGAGAGATGGGGTCTCCATGGATTGGATTTGTTGGTCCAGCACATCCCATAGATGCTCACTTGGTTTGAGATCTGGGGAATTTGGAGGCCAAAGCAACACCTTGAACTATGTGTCATGTTCCTCAAACTGTTCCAGCTACAGTAGCTGTAGTAGCTCTTCTGTGTTATGTGAGTAGTTGGGCCAACCTTGGCACCCACAAGAATTGATGAGCCTTGGGCACTCATGACCCTGATGCCAGATTACCAGTTGTCCTTTCATGCTTTTTGACTGCACCACTTTTGGTAGGTACTAACCACTCTTTAAACTGAACACCCCACAATACTTGCTGTTTTGGAGATGCTCAGACCTAGACATCTAGCTATAAATATTTGGCCCTTGTCACCTAAGAATAATTTCAAATTGTTCCTGCCGTAATATTTAGAACAGTCTGTAATATTCTAGTGCTTTCTGGAACATACTAGAACATTGTGGGGCAAGTCATAATAGACAAAAATGTTCTCATACACTTTCTGTAACTGTTTATGTTAAAATGTTGTTGTTATATCAGTATTGTAAAGAGGATAATTTTCCATTGTGGAAAAAATAATTAATTAAACCAGATCCTACATCAGTCCTACTGTAATTTTCGTGGTCTTCTTATACTGTATCTGTTGTCCTCTAGAATCATCCCCAACTTTCCTTCCATTAGTAATGACTCTTTGCATGCACAATGTGTATAGAATTTTAAGATGAGTAAACCTGTCATAGAGCTAGAATGGAAGAAAAAAAGAAAATGTGGAATGAAGAGAAGGAGGTGAATGAGGTAGAGGTGAAGTGAGAGAGAAGGTGAGAAAAGAGACCTGCATATAAAACAGTGAAGAAACAAGAAGAAAAATGGATGTTCGGTCTGAAAATATGAGAGACTGGCAGGTGGGAAGGGAGAGGCAGCTTTCATGTTTAAAAGAAGGCATGAGAAAGTTCAAAAAAGAGATGGGTGAGAGAAAACTAAAGAGAACTCGCTGAGAGAGCCTGAGAGACACAAAGAGAAACAGTCAGAGAAAGGATTGACGTGTTGAGACAAAGCCCAGTTTACGTCGACATCACAGGACGGCATTGAAATAGAATCTGCAAACGTGTACATAAATACTGCCAGAGGAATATTTGCATTGCATCTAAAAAACCTATCTCCTGCATGGCTTGAATCTGCCTGCTTTTATAATGTACTGTAGATTTTAGAGGTCATTTTCTTCAAATGTTGACACAAATTCATTTCTTTTTAGATCTGACATTTGTACTAATCCAGAATTTGTTAACAAAATTGCTTCTAAAATGTTTGCCCAAAAGAAAAGGAAATCCCAAACAAGATCTCTTTTGATATATCAAGTGTGTTTTCTAGACAAAGAGATCAAATGGAGAAAATTGCAAAAGCCAGATTTCAAAATGAACAAAAAAGTTTCACATTTAGCACACTTATGATATGAGATCTGTTCGCATTAAAGGAATAGATCACCCAAAATATGCTGAAAATTTGCTCACCCTCAATCATTAAAGCATTTTAACTCAATAGAGTTGATAATCCATAATAATGCTTCCTCCAGTGGAAAAAAAAGTGCATTCCCTGTTGTCCTCTAACATCAAAATCCACCAACATTTTAGTTAAGAACTGTTTGTTCTTGCTTGATCTGTGTATATTTCTCTCCTCATTCAGATTAAAGGTTAGGGTTAGGGTTAGGGTTAGGGTTTTACTGGAGAAAGCAATATTATGGATAGAGGACTCATATTTTAGCCAGAAGCAATGGTTTGAAGTTAAAAATCTTTAAATTATGGATTTGTTTCTTACAATCATGCAGCTTTACACTTAATAAGATGTTAATTGATGAACTGGAGTTTGGACTCTCATTCTGACAGCACCTAATCACTGATCACCTGCATCTTGCATGGCCTGTCTGAGAGTCATTTTTATTATTTATTATTTTATTTTATTTTTGGGTGGGGGGTCGGGGGGTGGGTGAAACTTCTTAGATTTGAACAGATCTATCTTTTTTTGGGCACAGCAACCAGTGGCGTGGCAGGGAAAGAAATGGGCATGAAATTCTTATGTTAGTAGCTCAGAAATTTTCATGCAGAAAGTTTCATGCCCTAAAATGAAACCCTTCCTGAGCTTTGAAACAGCAGCATCTGAAGAATACAGTTTTCCTCTAGGTGTCTTTTTGGCTTTTTCTGAGAAGGTCATGGAGTGAACAGTGATCGAGGAGAGGTCGCATAAAAACAACCGAATTCATTGTTGCTCTGGAATAACAACACGCTTCTATTTCAGATGTATCTCGTTGCGCTTGAAACGGACAGCCCTGCTTTCACTCCTTTCATTCCATTTGCCAAAGTTAGCAGCAGACACAGGTTAAGAAAGCCAAACGCTGCCGTGAGAGATTCAGGAAGATCAGTCATTGTTTTGGGTCACTGTGATTTATGAGTGTCTGAGTATCAAAACAGCGGGGCTCTCTCACAGAAAAACTGGCCTATTAAAAATGCTTCTCAGATTCATTTCTTTTTTTTTTCCACTTATCTCTACATTTCACCTCAGTTTGATTCTGCCCCTCAGTCACACCCTCTGCCTTATTAAATCTGTGATTAACATCGTAAGCTGCGTGTTGTTGTTTTTATCTTTTTTGGGGGGGGGGGGATTAACAAGAATGCGGAGGCGAAGATTGTGGTTTTGTTTGCGATGATGTTTTTAGGCAGTTCGAGAATGTACACTGTTGTTCCTATTTGGTGCTTTTTTTTATGCCGTTGCAGTGTTGCATTTTGGGCTTAATGAATGCGAGGTTGTTTGCTGAGATGTGATCTCATGAGAAGCTCTCTGTGGAGTGTGATAACAGCAGTGCTAAAACATGGATTATGCTCCGAACCGCAATCACGTCTAGGATCTGCTCTAGATTTGAGTGGTGGCTTGACTAGTAATATAATGGTAGGGGATTCTGAGCAAATTGAAGGGACAGAGTGTTAGGGGTATTGGGAAAATGCTATTGAGTGTTAAAATGTTTTGCTAAATATCGCACTTGTGAGAATTAAACGAGTGAAACAGAAAGCAGTGTTTTGGAATGTTAGAGCACTGTTTATTAAAAATATACACTCTGAACTTAAACTAAAGATTTATTCAATGAACAGATGAAAATGAGGATCCAAATGCTTGAAGAAAGTATAGCAGAGAATGAGAGAGGAGTGTAGCAGGTGGAAGAGTAGTTTCACAAGAAGACAACAAGGATGGAAGGATATGAAGAGTAAAAGGTGAAGTTGGAAATTGGATCAATCTGGACAAGGAACTCGTTCAAATAAAGCGAAAGAAGGGCTGATTGATGCTCCACGGACAACATTTAAGAGCTTGTGTGTGAGAGAGAGTAAAGAGAGTGATCCTGTTTTCTTTTCAGTCTAAATGAAACAATATACTATGATTCCAAAACACATTCTGTCTGGTATCTACATAGGTTTTTTAATTATAATATATATTATGTTCATTAAGACTGCATCTTTCTGATTTAAGCATACAGTAAAAAAAAAAAAAAAATTGTTGAAATATTATTGAAATTTACAATGAATGTTTTTCTTTTTCTATTTTATGAACTGTTTATATTTTTAAAAAAAAATATTTATTTCTGTGATGTGATTCTTTAATGGCATATGACCATTCAGAAATAATTTTAATATGCTTATTTGGATCTCAGGAAAACATTTCTCATTATAATCAATGTTAAAAACATTTTGTATATCTTTAAAGCGTTCTATTAATATTCTGTGATAAATAGAAAGTTCGAAAGAAAAGCATTTAGTTATTAAACTGAGAAATGTTTGTTGAGCACAATATCAGCATATTAGACACAGTTAATGTCTTCACTATCACTTTTGATTGATTTAATGCATCCTCAATAATTTAAAGTACTTTGAAAACAAAGAAATGTTACTGACCCCAAACTATGAACAGCAGACAGCTAGTAGTTATATTGCTCCTTTCTATTGATGCTCTTTTGCATTTATTTGCCATCACCATAATTTACATTATATAGAAGGGATAAGTGTGAACATTGTGCCTAACATCTGGTCTATGACAGAAAACCTCATACAGTTTAGAATAACGTGAGGGTGAGTAAACGATAACAAAACATTCATTTTTGGTGAATTAATCCTTTAAATCCTCTATATTATAATGCCTAAAACACAAAGTGATAGCTATTTTGTTAGTCAAGATCAATTTTGAATAATCTGTTCCTACTGTAGCACTTAAGAAGTTTTGATGAAACACAGTGACTTACTCATAACCCAGTAACTACTGGCAACATGTAAGTAAAGTTCACATATGTTTTTCTTACCACAGTGAATAAAGAAACCAATTTAAACTGGCTCCTGAATGAATGAATAAATTCATAAATATCAGTGGCAATTGATGTGGAACATCAAAGCTGAGGGCAAAGACTTGTCTTTCCAACTGTATCTATAATTTTTACGTGATAACTGAAAATAACTGAAGCTACTGTAGATTGACTAAAATTGGATTTTTTACAACATTTGCAGGGCACTTTGTACTGATATTCCTTAAATATTCTGGCTGATTCCTCAAATATTCTAGTTAATCCTAAGTAATAAACTTCTACAATAATCTCAGTTTGAATGACTTAATATACTCATTCAATACACTGGTTTTGTGGACTGACACAGCATTTGGGATCTAAATGACAGAAATTCAAAGAAAGTAATGTTATTTGCATGCTGAATTCCAATGTTACATAAAACACTATTGTAGTTGTCCTCAAATAGAACAGCTGGAAGGATGGAAATTGATGAGGAGAAAAGTGTAGACGGCTTCACTGGGAGCAGAATAAGGAAATAAGAGCTGCAGTATTGCATTATAACTAGTAGCTGAAAGCATAAACAGATTAGCCCAAATTTTTTAATAAATGAACATGCAATTTCATTCCAATTCCCCAAAGAGAAGACTTTGTGTGGGCCTGCGCACGAACACCGTGACGAAACCTGTCCGCTAACTTCCAGGCCACCGCACTGACAGTTTATTCATTTTTAAGGCAGTGCATGATGAAATATGTCCTAGTTGAAAACTCACGGCATCAGGGTGTCAACTTCTAAAATTTAATTAGGCAAAACGTTTCCTGAAACGCAAGTGACCCTGCAAAGTAATTCAGTCAAATATTTTCTATTTTGTAACATTCTTCCCCCACATTTCAGTCCTGAAATTGTCTGGTCATGCTTTCTGTGTCATAAATCTATAAAACATATTCTCTAAAGAGTATTAAGAAGTGGTCATCAAGTGCCATAATACTTTCTAAAAAGATGTTTTTCTTTGATCAGAATGAAGGTCATTGATGTGGGTGAAGATAGAATTTATTTTCATTTTATTTTTTTAATTCTGCTGTATATTGCAATTTACAGTAACACCTTTAGGTGTCCTAACATGTGTTCTTTCTAGTTCATCAGCATCTTAATTAACAAAGTGACCCTCTTTCACAACCATTTTCTTTTTTCTCTTTTTTTTTTTACACTATGGTCCTTAAATTGTGTCGTTAGTTTTTCTCTGGTAGAAAGTGGTTGGATTGTGAGTAGTTCATAAATCAACAGTTCTGGAGCAGTGTGAAAATTTCTGAAAAAATAGTTCACTCACTATCATAGTGTCTCTGTCTCCTAGCAACAAGGGATTTCAGGGCCAAATTCACATTTCTCTTATTGGTTAGGCCTGCAGTTAATTAGCTATTCATGTATTTGGTATTATTTGTGCAGGAGTGTGAATGTATATGTATGTGTGCTCAAAAAAAATTAGCAGGGAAGCTGTGTTTGAACATCCAGGTCTCTTTTAGGAGTATGTTGTTTTTTTCTGCAAAGAAGGAAAATGTTTCCTTTTTTCTAGGGTTAATGTTTCACAAAAGTGGATAATACTGAGTGAATCAGTGAAAGAGATTAAACAATGAATAAATTGTGATTTAAAAAAAAAAATCACAATAGATCATTTATTTTAGCTGGCAGTAAATGTAAATGGTAACCTAGAAATTAGCTAATTACGCAATAATAACTATAATTGCACAAATCAAATTGTTGGATAACCACAGCAACAGAATATAATGAAAACACACTGTGAGATGTTTGACAGCTAACCTGAAAATGGGAACGCATAAAAATTAGATGTGTGTAAAGGTGCACAATCCATTTTATGTTTGTAAAATGTTTCCATAAAAAAGTAGAACTCAACCTGTTTTCCTCATTTAGGACAGACTTTAGTGACAAAAAGGGAAGCTGTTTCAGAGGCAAGAAAGGCTGCAACAAATGTATATTCTTTTCTTAAAGCTAGTGTGAGATGAGTTGCATGTTTGTTTGTTTGTTTGTTTTAGAATTTTGCACTTAATCTTTTTCTTAACTCTCTACTTGAAACTTATGTCGATTATATAAAAAAAAAAATGTGCAAAGAACATTTATGACCTTGAACAAGCTGTTCTGTAGTATATACTGTAGCGTTCTCCTATATAGTCCTTCTGGGTTATAAATAACGCCGTTATCTGCCAAATGGCGAGATGATTATTTAGTGCATTGACATGATTTTGGTTATATCAATTACAGTAATTTAACTGTAAAGTAAAAACTTTTTATAGAGTAACCCCTAAAACATCTTTTACATAATCATATTTTGCATCCTATTTTATTCTGTTCAAAACAGTTAATGTGACTGAACAAAATTTAACAGTAAAGAAGACTTTAGGACTGCAAATGGATTTCTGTTGGAATCAGTAGAAAAGGTTCATTTAGCAGCATGTTATGTGAAGGCCCATAAACCCAGACAAAGTGATCTGCCTATAATATCACAACACGAGAATGGCTTACTTGAATTATTCACAGTGTTTGCTCTGAAGTGCTTGAGAATACCAAAATGCACTTTGTTTTTGTTCAGGGATGGATAACGGTGTCTCTTGCTGTTTGCCATCTAGCTGATCTAGATGATGTGTGGCATTAAAGATTTAGCGTGGTTCAAGAGTATCGGTCTGTAATAAACTGTCAGAAGTGATTTAGCAGACCGTTCTTATGCAAAAACTATCAGAAAGTGTGTTCAAGCACATTTTTTATCATACAAAATTGAGGCTCATTTCTATATAGGTTAACACTGTCACTTCCCTTGTCATGATGTGGACACCATGCTCAGAGCATTCTGAACTCTTTGAACTGCTTTGAAGTAGTGAATACCTGTGCTATTACTCATTCAGTGTTCATTCACCTCATCCACCGCCAGTTCAATCACTGCACTGACAAGGACTTACAGCCCAGTATATGAAAGAAGTGCTTTGTGTGTGTATGTATGTGAGCTGTTGAGTGGTATTTATTGGGTAAGTGAAGGTAATTAGGATTTTATGGTCAGATGTAATAATTATGAGGGGTACTCAATAAAAACATAGCACAAAAAAGGCTGAATGGCAGTAATTCACATCAGCTCCAGCCCAGTACTTTTACACTCTCTTAACATGGCTGTTGAAAAGTGTGTGGTGATTTATATGAACGATGATATCTGTTGAACAAAGTCAAAGTGCATTGGTATTTGTCATAAAAAGTGTGAAGTCTTATAATTTAATAATAATCACAGTAAAACAAAATAATAAAAACAGTAATACTGTAGAGTATTACAATTTAAAATAACTTTTCTTTTTTAATTCGATTTTAAAATGTAATTTATTGAATTTTCAGCAGTAGTTACTCACACGACCAGTGTTGTGGGTAAAGCATTACAAGTAACACGAGTTACGTAATCAGATTACTTATTTTAAAGTAACTAGTAAAGTAACGCTTTAGTTTTTAATTTACAAGAAAATATTATAATTATAGCAAAATGACCAAATTTGACAGTAAATATATTTCTTTTTGTTAAATTAGAAATGTATTTACTGACAAATTTGGTCATTTTGCTGTATCTGTGACGAGGAGTCAGAGACGTTCGGATCCAACATGTTTGGTTTTTAAACATGTTTGGTTTTTATTTGTGCGCGAGGGGCTGTCGCGATGTTTTGTGTTTATTTTGGTTATTAAAGTTTGATTTGAATGTTCGCCGGTTCCTGCCTCTTTCTTCCCGTGATTATGAAGTTTGTATAACGTTACACTGGTGCTGAAACCCGGGAGGAAGGAGGGACGCGCTGCCGAAGATCCCTCGCCACTGGGGTGAATCCGCGTGCCATCGAGCAAGGCGTAGCAGTCTGGCCCGGTGGACGCTTGAGTGGGGTGGAGTGAGTTGCCGGGGACGGATGAACTCGCTGCCGGCCGCCCACGATTTGGAGGGGTGGCCATCAGGGAGCGGAGGAGTCGGCGCCATTCGCCAGGGGGCCAGAGTCCACTGCCATCCCATAGCGTGAGGAAGAGCAGGGAACAAGGGACTCCTGCCGGCTCCCAAAACCAGAGGAGCCATCAAGGGTCAACCAGGCGGCGGAGGAGTGGCGTGCCATCCACCGAGGGCCGTCCAGTGCCGCTGCCAGGCACCGCGGAAGAGTACACCCAGCTAGTGGAGGGCTGAGGGTGTGTTTGGGAACCAGAATTTTTTTTTCTCCCCTCTCTCGTCTCTGTCGCTCCTCATCCTTCCATCTCCTTTTCTCTCGCCTCATCTGTCTGTCCTTCCCCCTGGTTCCTGCAGCCACCGTGAGCGGTGGGGGGAGGGGAGTAGAGCACAGTCTTGGGAGTACCCTCCAGCCTGCTAGGGGTGATGGGGGTTTGTTACGAGTGGGGCGGGGCCGAGAGCTGTGGGAACGGAGCGAGGCCGGTGGAGTCATTGGGAAATGAGCGACACCTGCTCCATTCACCGGTCTTGAGTCCCATGGAGGAGATCAGAAGGATACAAAAGCGTATAGCTTTACAATGGCCATTCTTTTTTTCTTTTTTTTGGGTGCCCAACTAGCAACACATCAGACATCACACAGAACACCCTAGCAACCACCTAGAAGTCCCACTCATTGCTAAAAGCTTTTAAACAACCTATAATAATAACAGAGACCACTAAGTAGGTGGGTACCACTCACTTTTTTGCATAAAAGGGTAAAAATCTAGTGTGTAATTTTGCATTAAATGTCTATTAGGATGCTCACTCCAAAACCATACAAATGTTAAGATTTGCTGCTCCCACATACACATGACAAGCTATGTCTTACTACAAAACACATCTTCCTCTACCTGGTGAAGAGTGCAAAAGTAGAAGAGATAAAAAATAAATAAATAAATAAAACGCATTACTAATAGCTGCAAATGTGAAAATGGTTGAACCAAGCAAAGACCCTTCTTAGACCTTACAGCCTTTTTAGCACTAAAAACCAAATTATGGTCAATGTCAAATCCCTGAGATGCTGTGAACAGGGCCGCTGCTGGCCATTTGGGTGCCACAAGCAGGATATGATGATAGAAAAAAAAACACCTACTATAGGGGTGAAAATAGAACTTTAATCAAATGAAAAGGTAAATGAATTATTTGTATTATAATTGTAGCTCTCGACATTTACCTATGGCTATAACTTTATGACTAATTTATTTTATAGTCTCAAGCATTAAGAAATCATGCTAAATGAAATTAAGCAGTTTTACTATGGTAAAACCATGGTTTATTTTTGTAAGGGTTGTGATATGCATGTTTTTGTTGAAGAAATTATAAAGGCTGTGTCATCTATAGCAAAAAGGTGGCCAAAAATGAAAGATTAAGTGAATATTTGAATTAAATGTTTGGTCCGTAGGCTAAACAAGGATTTGATTGTCCTGTAAGTGTAACTGCACCAATTACATGGCACTTGGCTCCCTTTGCAGGCATTTGTAACAACATGTACATAAATTGTTTATTTTGTATGTGCCTACATTTTGTATTACAACAGTGTTATTATTAACTAATCATTATTGCCTCGTTTTTTTATATAATGCATTTTAAGTCATTTTAAAGGCTATTGATGGCTTAGGTCTGTTTTTATAGCAACAACAACAACAAAACAAAAAAATAGTACAGTATACTAATACTTCTTTGTAAATTAGTATTTGAAGTAACAAAACCATAGTTAATTTGCAGTTACCATGGCTACAAGAACGATGATTTGTAATGTTATTGTTTAAACCATGGGTAATTTTTGTAAGGGAAATTGAAATTAATTAATTAATTAATTAATTAAATAAAACTTTCACAGGAATGTGCCTGAAAGTGATAAACGAGCCTTGTTTTTAACCAAATTATTTATCATTTATTAATATGTATTAAAAATGTATGAGGTGTGCATTGTTTCTCCTCAAATACCACTGAGCTTCAAATTTGCGTTTGAGCCCATGTGAAAAAGTAGCATAATTTACATTTGATTTGCTGTTTATTTTAATAAATATCTCCCTATACGTGTACTCTGCCTATAGGAAGCGGTGGTACTGGCTTCGAATATCAACCGGATCTCACACTAGCTTTAACCTTTATAACTTCCTTCATACCCATTTCCTTCTCTCTGCCTCCCTCTCGCTGTTTCTGAAACGTGTTCACTCCTTGTAACAGGACTAACGCTCTCATTAGCCACACTAAGGTGCAAGAACTTACCTTTGATGCCTTTCTTAATTAGCAGCCATTTTAAATCTCTTCAGCCTGGGGATTTCATTGGGCTACATAAACACACACACACATTCTTACACGTATTTGGCTGGGAGGCTGCTTGCACTCTAATTTATTCCCTTGTGTTGGCCACCATGTGGAAACACATACATCCTGTGTGCCTGTGAAGTTGAGAGAGTGTGTGTGAAAAGGTCTACAGGCGTTCTGGGTACATTTTCCTTCTTTCTTTTTCTTTTTTCGCAAGAGTGAGACATGTAGTACCTGCCACACCCCTCTAGCAATTATCTCAGGAAATATGATGGATACCTTTCCACCTCTATTTCTTTCTCTTTTTCACACAAGCACACATTGTCCTGATCTCTAGGGTGCATGCACACACTAGAGACTCTGCTGCATCAGAGAACACTGCAAATACATTGATTTCATTGGGGACAGAGCCTTGCAAGAGTTTGGGAAGGTGACACTGAAGCTGACAACTAATTTTTAAACCTGTGCATGCATACTCGCACGTGTGTGTGTGTGTGGTTTAAGTTTGTGACAATTGTGGTCTTTGAAATGTGTTTAAGTTTTGCTCTTTGTGGGCATACACATAGGACTGGGTATAGACTTTGATACTTTTTAGGCACCAACCGAATTGCATCGATACCATCGAGTATCAGAAAATGTCTTGTCATTTTGTACTAAATTTTGATACCTAAGGGGTTAATATCATCAGCGTCAGTGAGCCAATAAGCCTGCATCACTAAGGAGTGTTTGACTAAAGGCCCGGTGCAGATCGATCAATGTTTGACATGTGTCGTGTTACTGTAAACACACCTACTAGTTTACCCCAGTTACACTCAGAGATGTGGCGCTCACGTGAGGCTGTAGTGTGAATGTGTGCCATATCTTAGATGTAAGGCTACATTTAAAACAATCCTTGTCATACTACAGCTTTTCACTATCTCCGACTAATGACAAATTGGAAGTCATTAATTTCCAATGGAGAGTGGAGTGCAGGAGCTGCTTGAAGTTCCAATCATATGCAGATGTCTGTTCATGCTACACGACCAAAAGTGTGTGTTATATGGCCATTCATGCAAACTATAGCATCATGTTACATGAGACAATAAATAAGATTTATATTCCGCTTTTACTGAAACTCACTTTAAAGCGCCATCGAGTGGTAATAACTTCTTATTGCCATCTAATGTGTGTTTTGGCCAGCAGATGTGTAAACTGAAGACTATTGGAGCTTTATTAAAACTATTTGCACTGATTCATTGTGTTGGTTACATTTTGTTCCTTTGTGCAGTGGCTCAGGAGATAATTTTTTGTTTGTATAAACATATACAATACATATAGTTTGTATAAACATCAACAAGCTGAAAAATTAGACCAAAGTTGTTGTTTTTTTAGATAATGTAATCTTGTTAAAACTGATATCATTCAGGAACCAGTATCAAAATCAAGGTATTTTATCGGTATCCAACATTTTTGAACGATAACCAGCACTACACACATATTTATAGTAAAAAAAATAAAAATAAAAAATGTTTTCTTTTTTAAATTAAAAGTTTATATAGTCACTTACTATATAAATATATGTGTGTGTGTGTGTGTGTGTGTGTGTGTGTGTGTGTGTGTGTGTGTGTGTGTGTGTGTGTGTTCTGATATATATGATTTGTGAGAGTAAAAATATGTATAATAACATTGGTTTAACAATGTACTGTAAACTTCATGTGTTCCCAGAAAAGACAAAACAAAATAACTAACATTGTTTTAATTGTTTAAAATGTAACCAATACAAATTAAAAATATATATATCTTGAAAATATAAACTAAAAAGACAAACAAGAAATCAGGACTAAAAGAACTAGATGAATAAGAAAAAAGCGAGAGACAAGTCCAAAAACAAGGAGCAAGACTAAATCATATAATAATAAGGGACTTGACTAGGGCACAAGACAAACCAAGCAAGGAATAAGAAACAAATGCTCAACCACAGACAGAAAGAGTAAGGGTGATAATGACCACAAACTGACTAGGTAAGAGGGCAAGGGAAACTATAAATAGGGAGTAGAGCTAACAAAGAACAGGTGATCACGATTAGACGGACAAGGGCTAACAAGGGGGTGTGGTAAAGAGGAAACAAGGGACAAGACGAGCACACAGGCCCGTTCTTCGTACTTTCGCTAACTCAGTTAGCTGGATTTGATTGTTGACGGTTAGGCATGATCCTGGATTGGTTGGTTCTTCTAAGCTCATCCCGGAGTTGCAGTCATAGCAACAGGTCCATAAGCTTAAACCTGCTTGGGAGTAGGCTTATAACAGGATTAGATTGCATCTTTTTAAGCAGAATTTATACTTAAAATCTGTCCCAGCTGACGTTACAAGAGTATCCTACTGCTCCAGGAACAATAATTTAAAAATAATAATAATTAAAAAAATTATTTTAATATAATATAGGCTAATAATATTGTATAGCCTATAATACTATAAACAACCAGTTTTACTCATAATTGTATTTGAATCCTACACACTTTATATAGATAATGTAGAGTCATGCATTAATTTGAGTGATGACAGCTATTATGGCAGTGGCTTGATGGAGCACAGGAGATGCAGATAACATGATCTTGACCTTGACCATGATCTTAGAGTTAAATAAAATAAAAACTGTACACATTTCACTTAACTATTATAACATTTATGTCGTTTCGTTCTCTTTGTTCCTTATAAAAGTCTAGAAAATTGTCAAGTCTTTCGTCAGGTGTCTTTTTTAATTATATGAGGTCATTACATTGCTGTCCTGCCGCCAGCCAATTACTGCATTGCTGATCGTGGTTTCAAGTATTGATACATAGCCCCTTTTAAACCAACCCATGAACACGCAATTATCTCAGATAACTCAATTCAACCATACTAATCATCAACAGCAGGTGTGTTTGAAGAATCGAATTAGCTAGATCCTGATAAGCGTGATGATATCATCTTGTACGGTATTGTGTCATTTGATGCCAAAAACATCAACAACAAAGCCATGTGTTAAAACACAAGACAACATAGACACGAGAAACAAAAAGACAAACAGAGTGTCAGGGCGGAACCCTGACAAGGTCATTGTATTATATAAACATCCTGTAATTTTTAGAACTCAGAACCTTCTCATTAGTCTAAAAATAGCTTATATTAAAGCTAATTTGCCAAAACTGGCATGTTGTGGAATGTGCAACTTTATGATATAATAGTGTAGCTAAACACTGCCTCTGCAGAAGAAGATCAATGCCTGCTTCCACATCACTGCCTTTTTAGCCCCACCCACCAATTCGCATGCGCAGTGAGTAAATAATGAGAGAAACAAACCCAGGCCTTTGCAAAAATCAAACATCAAAGATTGCTCCGCAGAGCTGCGCAGTGCCAAGTTGTGGAAAAACAGTCCTTGCATTGCCTTCCTTCTGATCCCAACACTAGAAAAGAGTGGATTAAATGTTTTTTATTTATGAAGATCCAGACTGCGTCAATAAAAACTTGGTCCTTTGTTTACTTAATTTAACCATGGATTTGTTTGCAAAAATGGCTCAATTTGATCCAGGATTGAAACTAAAAGATAATGCTGTGCAAATATATTGGATCCAACAATTAATGCTGCACCACACAAGTGTGAGTAACTGCTTTTATTACATATTACTGTACATATTATTGATATCTACTGAGTATTTATGCATTTTGAACCTAAATCACAGCAGCGTCAATCTGTGAAGCACTTAGGCGATCATATACACAGTGTACAACTGTTAGCCTTCTGAGCATTCCAATGAAGGGGGTCAAAACAAGGACAGAAAATGGCCTATAATTTCTAAATTATGTTTTTTGATGTAAAAATTATTGGTATCATTATAAGTGGACCTCAGAGAAGAGTAAAAAATTATTTAAAAAAAAAAGGCAGTCCATGACCCCTCTAAACCCCTGTGGCCGGTTGCACCAGCTGGACGTACACAGGTTTGTAAGACTAGGCTGGACGTAAAACGGGCTTTAAGTCATGCGTAGAATTTATACACGTTGCACTATCTCTGCATAGTGCTACGTCTGAGACCAAATCTTACGCCTAGTCAGAGGTAGGTGTAAAGTGAAAAGTCATGATTTGCTCCGACTCTGATTTGTTTTTAGGATTCACGTCTGTTAGTTCATTCTATACTGCAGATGTGAACTGTAATATTTATGGTCTTTACATGCAGGATAAGCAATATCAATTACGAAGCTTGGTGTAGACTATAGCCTACCACACTGCCGACAGTAATTGAATAAAAAAATATATATTTCTGTACAGCATGTAATAATTATGCAGTAAAATATTACATATGAACTGGGCTTATTAAAAGAAACTGAACAATTTGACATCTTTCTTGGAAGGACAGTGTAAATGCTTGGAAATATTTCACATCTTTCCATTCTTTATTTGTAAGGTGCCTAATAATTACAGTAAGCTTTGTGCTTTGTTTCTTTTAATCAGAAATAAATGATCAGCTTTCAAATTTCACTTTCAAATATTTTCACAAAATACGGACTATAAACATGTTTTTTTTTTCAGCCACAGAAAGATGCCAGTAAAACACAAAATGTCACATAAAGTCACATTTACCTCAAAAAAGACATGCATTGTACATTAACTTGATAGACATCTATAAAAATAACTCTAGACAGAAGCATTGTTTTAAATGTATTATATTTTACTTAACCTTGATGGAATTTGTCATGAATGTGAAGGGAAACTTCAGATATAAAAACGCGGACTTGTAAGGAATTGTTTACTCAATGAAATCATGTCGCAGTGGCTTCACCTTGTCATGATGTCTTGAGCAATTCAGTTTTATATTAGTATTTTCAGCCATTGTGGCGTGAACATCCTCTCAGGTAGTTCTATAATTGCAGGAGAATCTGCCAGCATGGACGTGCATTGTCTGGGTGTAGTTGTGCCTGATTTTAGTTTCAGTTGGTGCAACAGGTGTAAATATTTATCGTAAAGCTGGACGTTGCAAAGCCCAGCGTAGGGCTTACACACAGCTTTTTCACGTCTAGCTGGTGCAACCAGCCCCTGGCCCTGCAAGCACCTATTCATCTGCCTCCATTTTCAAGGCAACACCCATATCACAAAACCTTATCAACAATCACCCGATAGAACCAATCCACTCTACATGTTTTCTTCACAACTAAAATTTTTGTTGCAATAGAAATTAAAAGAGGCAAGTCCAAATAAGGGAATTTAAATTGCTGTATTCCTGCTTGATTTTTACACTCACATGGTTCATTCCACAACCTCAAAGTGAATCTTGCACAATCTTTAAACAATCTGACAGAGCTTTCTCTATTGTGTAGACTTACACATCTCACACACGCAGAGGCAATATTCATTTACTCTTTCACACTCTCTGTTCACCTGTCAGTCAATTCCTGTGCATGTCCCTCTTTTTCTTAATTCTTCTCTTTCACTCTTCTTCCACCTTTCCCTGGGGTTCCCTGAGATAGACACTTTTAAAATGGTATTATCTCTGTTGCTGTTATTGAGCATACTGTGATCTGAAAGGAAGGAGCTACAGTCACTTCACACTTCCATTTATTCCCATCTATCACCTCAGCAGAGCTTGATTTCCTCTATTTAAATATACTTCGCTTTCAGAGGAGCAGGATTGTCATTCATATTTCAAACCCAGCATGAGGAAAGAGACTGTGTGGAATAGTCATAGCCTTCAATAACAACATTTGTCATTTATGAGCAATCATATGTGTTTGATTTAATTACACACGTGGCATTACTCATAATATGAGCACATTTGCTACAAATTTACTGCAAATGAGTCATTTTGCTATTTATAGACTCGCTATTCCATGCATATAAAATGCAATAGCATTTATATGCATATTTTATTTTATAAAAATCTTTAAAAATAATTTGCATTATAATTTTCACATTTATTCCATTAACTTATATCTAAAGAGAGTTTTATTTAGCCAATCAGTCACTTTCTCATAACGTTTGGGTCAATATCACCATAGAGTGCCTTTCAACCCACAAAATACTCACAAATTTTGATTTTAATTTACCATTCACTTTATGTCATGTCATAATAGTAGACACTCAAATACTATAATATATATATTATCTGAGCTCCCACAATGTTTTTTTATTTTTTTATTTTTATTATGGGCCATTTTTTAGAGCATAAAGCATAGATATGTCCACCCAGTCGTGGACATATAAATTACAGTTAAATATGTTTTCATTGCACTATTAAGATACAAATTATGTCCCTTTCCTAAACAGGGTATAAATACATAAAATATTTTATGTAAACAAAGTTTTTTTAAAGAAACTCATACAATTCGCACATATATTTTTTCTTATTTGGAGAATATTTGAATATTTGGACGCAGTTTTTTGTTTGCATGTTATTGCCCCCACACCTAGCAATGGATTATATAGGTATGATTACATTATTATTTTAAATATTATTTAAAAATACCAAGATGACAGGGTGGACGAGCCCACGACGGAGTGGACACATGAAGCAGAACACATAAAGCATGACAAAATATGACAATGAAACATTTATTCAACGTAAAAAAATGTATATATAATTACGTTCTCAATCACATTGATATATTTTTTTTTTATTACAACTATTATCTACAGAAGATGTTTCTATAAATTGCAATATTAACTACAAATGAATGCTATGTCCACCCTGTCATGTGTATGTCCACCCCATCGAGTCTAAGTTGCCAACAGGGTGGACATTTTGTAACAACAACATGGTGAACATTTTGAGCTTCAATTAGCATATTAGCTTACAACAAACTGTGACTAGCTAAATAGTTAGTCTGGATGTTGAAGAGAATTTGGTATATTTAAACTTACATATTTTGAAAATATTGTATTTTAATCACTTCCTGCATATTTTATGGCGACAGGGTGGACATGTTAAGCTTTGGCAAAACAAGTAAGCAAACTTATATGAAGAAAATTTGTCAGTTGAAAAGTCAGCTGCTACTCACCTCAGCAGTTGAAATTCCCGCCAATGAAGATATAAAAAAATCTGTTGTGATGATGTTACTAATGGTGATGGCCTCTTCTTAAAGGAACAGATTCCGCAATACGACAGGGTGGACAACCATTCAAGGGACATGGACAAACTCTTCTTTTTTATTAAATAAAAATATTGTTTTTTATTACAAAATAATCAATACACTCAATTTGAGTAATATCTTTTTAACAAAATATTAATAGGAAAACATTTTTTTTTTTTTTTTGACTATTTTACTCTCATTAAAAATTTAATGAGCAGTGCCTGGGACATAGCAAAACAACATACATCCTCTCATACAAAACTAAAGAAAATATTGAAATTGTATCTAAAGAGTCAAATAATGCTCTTGTTATGAATAAAAAAAACTTAGCCTAATATAACACACCTTTCATAGTCATTTGTATGTTGAGTTATCATGGCAAATGAGTTATTTATGTTCAGGACACCAAAAGGCACCCTACAGTGATATTGACCCATTTATATCTTAGTTAATTTTCTCAAAAACTGTACTTTCGAAGGAGAAAAAGTTTCACCTCAAAGTTATCTCAAAGTATAAATCATCTACAGTACACTAAAAAACAAACATAATTGCTTACCATACTTAACTTACAAATAGCACTGTTTAATGTTTGTGGTGCAACAAGAAGTAATTTTATCAGTTGGGAGAACGTTACCTTTTAGAGGAACTCAAATATGAGTCACTGTCCTACTGGGTATTGCAGTAGTAGTAACTTCTAAAGATCACACAGATTGCATACTTTGTATGTCATGAACCTTTATCCATAACCATGAACTTGAACCACATGATGATCTGATGGTAGCACATAGCTTTTCTAAATCTAGTTCACATAAAACTACAATTTTGTCATCATTTACTGACTCCATTCTCTGCTTTTCATTCTTACATGGCACAAAAAAAGTGTTAAAGGAAATGCTCCTACATATAACAAAGCCAAAAAAAAAAAAAAGGATTTAAAAAAATGCTCTGCCAGAAAGATTTTTTTTCCTCAGTTATAGACTATGATTTATGCCAATGAATTATATTATAATCTAATCACTTTCAATCAGTGTGAAATCATTTTTTAGTTTGTCATGGAGCTTTATTCTATATCTAGAGACAATAACCCTTATAATTAAACAATCTGCACAGTTGTAAACTTTCCACACACAAAAAAAGAGAGAAAGTTTACATTTAAAGTTTACATTTCTATTTTAAGTTTTCATTTTGAACTAAGCATGGCAGGTTGGTCAAGGTTGCAAATATTTGGGGTCTATAAAAGTAATCAGCGAGGGGAGATGATCCAAAGCTCTGAAGATGGACATCTGTGATGAGTGTGTAGAGGTGATAATACAAGAAGAATTTGATTAGTGCTTCTCTAAAATCTGGGTTAAGGACAAGCAGGAGAAATGTGGAGAGCTTGGCAGCAAAAAGCTTTTTCCTGGCAAGGAAAGCAGAAAGTCATTAATGGAAAGTGGAGTGTAAGCTCACCTCGCTGACACAACGCTCCTTTTGTACTCTCTGTTAATTGTCTCTAATCGGGTGCAGGTGTCTCCGAGTATTTCCCACTTGCCCTCATGATTGGCTGATCCCTGTTGCGCAGGGTGATGCTGACAGGTTACACATGCAAACTCTCAATTAAAATTTTCTTAAAAACTTTGTTCATCAGCTGTAGGTTTTCCGTTGTCTTCTACCTATTAGGACCTACATTAAATTGTAAAGTAGTCAGATAAAGATAAACAGTCAGAACATTGGCCTAAAAGCTTCCAATTCCAAAAGCTTCCTGACACATACCTTGTAGGGTTTCTTCTGTCACGCCATCACAATCTAGGACAGTTACTTAATTAGCAAGCTTCTCTGTCCTCTGTATCACAATTTTAGCATGGTATTTGAACATCTCAATAAAAGCCTGACTTGTTAAAAAACGTTGTTATTTGTTATTCGTTTTTGCTTGATGGGACACAAAAAGAATGACTCACATTCCTGCAGAACATCACAAATTTGGCCCAGATCCTCATTTGTTAGTGATATGTTGTTCAGTATTGGTGTCCGTCTTCTCCAGCTCATTCATATTGTTTACCAGTGTATAGTGGTACATTTCTGGGAAATACCATCAATTTGGTAAAATATATGCATAATTTTTACGTTACTATTCTTCAGACTTACGGTAGTTGCAGAGGAATGAGAAAACTGCTCCCTGCTTAAATCACAACCCAGGCTCATTAGAACAATGTGCCTTTGGCAACATTTCTGCATGGATATTATGTTGTTTCTTCCATGGTTTGCAACAATAAAATTACCAGTGAGTGGTGCTGAAACATGGTCAGGTTTATCCAGAACACAGTAATCTCAGAATGTTTTAATACGTTGGTTGTTGCACCTATTGCAGCAGTTCAACTGCTAAATAAAAAGAAAGTATAACTTATTAAGAATATGCATCGAGTGTGGATCCTTTATCTGATTGTGATGTTACTCATTGATCTATAAAATTTGTATTTTTTTTAACTATGTTATCACAAGTGGCCACCAAAGATGTTTTTTGAAAGTAATGATGAATCAACAAAAGTAGGAGCGAGAACATTCACCTTGCACCACAGACAAGTCCAGAATTTTGATTCCTGGTGATTTGTTCGACCAAGCCATTATTGAGAAAAAATTAGGTGGAAAAACTGGAAGACAAATTGAAGAAACTTCATTAAAAAATATATCTGCTTTGATCTCTTTGCCAAAACAGAGTCAATAATATTGTAAGGGAAGAATACCAAGAGGGCTGCGTATAGAAAAAGCACTCACCTTTGATCATGATGAAGCGAGATTCTTAATCACTGTTCAATAGACTTGGACCATAATTTTCGGCACAAACTCAGACTCAAATGAACATCTAGTTATATTTCTGTTATGGCTGTGTTTACAGTGAAATAATAGTGTATTACATACTGTACTATACATACTGTTCATATTTACTTCTTGATTTAACAATGGTGTGTGAAACATTATGCATTATGCACCAATAAATGTTCCAAAAGAGTATTATGTAATTTGTGTATTATGTATTTTTTCCATTACAATTACTTGAATTTTTTTACAGTGTAGACTCAGCTTGTAAACTGTGAACTGGAGATGTATTATGGAGAAGGGAAAAGCCTCTTTAAGAAGTGTGATAAATGGACGTGATGCTTTTATACAGAATATAATGAGGATTCATTTGCTAACTGACAATTTTAATGCACGGCCTTCGAGTTATAGCCCCTTACCGTCACTGTGCCCCAGTCTCTGCTCTCTTATGGGAATAATTATAGAGGGGCGGTGAGAGGTGAGGGTTGGGGATGCATTTGGAAATTGAAAAGTGTAAAGTAGGTTTCTGATTTATTAAAAGATTCTCAAAAAAGCTCCTTCAGGTCCGATGGAGAGAGAGGGAGAGAGAGAGAGAAGGAGAGAAGCTGGAGGTAGAGGTTTAACTATAAAGAAAAGAGAGGAGGAGAGAACTCACTCCCACTTTTAGGTTAGAAGTGAGATGCAGTCTGAGGGTCTTCCACATTAGAGCTGTGTTGCAATGCGTCAGCTGTAGACAAACACAAGTGCTTTTCTGTAAAACTGATGGCTTTTGAGGAACAGACTTTTGAGGAAAATTAACATTTTAATATCTTTAATGAATGCCCTTCTTCCTAGCACCCATTGAAAATTTGTTTGACGTTACAAGGCCAGACTAAAGGCAAATCAAATACTGGAAAGGATATATTTCTGTCTTCTGTTTGAGTATAAAATTTGTTGTTTTTCTCCAGCAATATGAATTACTAATTAACAGAGGGTCTTACCTCTTAAAAGAGGTTGTATCACTTCGGTTGCACACTTAGTAGAAAAAAATATTAGTAAAAAAAACTGTAGTCTGGAATGGATGGGAAAAGCTGTCAGACTCACCAAAATTACCAAAAGAGGTGGGCATGCTTAAAGTTGCTGTGGTGTTATTTAATGGGGAACTACAAATGGTAGAGCATCAGAGACACACGTAAAGAAATTTCCACAACACACTCACACACACAAGTTTGGTTAAAACACATCTGTGTGGCCAAGAGGCTTGAAGAGCTCTTAAAGCAGCCAAACCCGCCACACATACACACATCTCCGACGAAAATCAGTTTACCTTTGAAAATCTGCACAGGGACCATAGCAGTGCTATGTTTGTTATTTTTCCTGTAAATATATTATTAAAAAACAAAATACAGAAGAATTAAGCTATGCAAACACAATATATGTGTTAAAGAAAATTTCAAACATGTCAGCTTTATTTACAATCATTTGTGCTTAATTTATTTTTCTCATCATTTATAATAATAAAGGTGTTTTTGACACCTCATTTACGTCTAATCTGTGTTTTAAAAAGTAAAACATTTAAATGTTTTAAATAGTAAGAACATTTATTGCTTTTTTTTTTTAATACTTGTATGCAAACTATGACAAAATAAAAAATATGTTGTGCAGTAATAATTTTACATCTTCAGTGAATCTCAGCTCACATTTTTGTCACATTTCTAATGTTCTTAGACATCACTGCTGTTTTGTTGAGTGGTATTCTGTGCCTAAAATAGCGAGCATGCTGACCTCGGTGGTGCTGACAGTTCAGGTTCAGAACAGCAAAAAAAAAAAAAAAAAGTAAAAAGTAAAAAAACAGTTCAGAAGTAAAAAAAATTATAGTCTTTGGAAAATTTTATTTTTATTATGTTTTATATTTTGTAGTTTTCAGATAAGGGATATTTATATAGTCCACTCAAAACTTAAAACTCCCTCGCAGTAATTAAATATGTAATTCCAAACCTGCATGGATTTCTTTCTTCTGTTGAACATAAATTAAAATATCTTGAAGGAAAAAATACTTATTAAGAAGATGCATTGAGTGTGATGCACAATAGAAGTCAGTAGGAACCAATTAATAACCAATGGACTCACCATTAACAGATACCGTAAATAACAACTTAAATATAAAATATAATAAAAAACCTACTTGTGTCATTGTCATACACACAAAACACTTTCTGTCAGCTATTGTGTTTGGGTGGTGCACATCATTCTCTGTCTAAAATAGCCAACCTGCTGACCTTGGTGGCCCTTAAACAAGTACAGTACATGTTAAGAACACCAAGTTCATAATTGATAAGCTTTCCAAACGTTTGCCCATAACTAAAAAGAGAATGGACTGTCATATAGTGCTTATGATGGATAATCAGTGAAAAAGCTTTCTGAGTCACACGGTTTATAAGTACACATTTAATATTTCATATTTTTCTACTCTGTGTGGGTGACACAAACATTTGTTTGGATGCTCTGTGGGAGACAAGGTTGAATATTAATGGAATATGTGTGTGCGAGAGAGAGATTGCAGCATATGTATTAGTGAAGGACAAAGAAAAAGGGTTTTGGAGGGTTTTGGGGGGTGGGAGTTGTTAGTACAAGATCAGCAAACAGAATCTTAAATGGCCACAAGATTTCTGCAACAGCCAAATAATGTTCTCGCATTGAATAAGTGACTGTATGTTATTTTCCTTGAGTAGGCAGCTGAGGTTTCAGGGCCACGGATTTTGCACATATAATTACATTTGATAATTACAAATAATACATGTTTTTGTATTCAAGAGTATTCATCTAAAACATTTTTTAATAATAAATACATTAAAATCTGTAACACAATTTATTTGTATAGATGAATTACACAGACATTTTTATATATATTTAAAATGCACACATTTTAGATAAAAAAGGCTTTAAACAGTGCCAAGTTAGGATTATTTGGCTTGTAACAACAGCAAAACCTTTTATAAGGTTCCATAAAGAACAGTGCTTTTAAAACATTATAAAGGACCTTTAAAGTGTTAAATAACATTTTTATTAATAATTTAATAATAGGGTTAGGTTTATTTTCATTACTATTGATATATTTATATATGCTATGACAACAGTTATAAGCTGAATACATTAATAATAACAAGTGACATTAAACAAATACATATATATAACACAAATGGAAACAAACAAATGTTAATAAAGGCCAAAAGTACTAGGTAAAAAATATATATATTTATGGAGAAATACCAGCTGCTCTGGTTGCCAGAACTTCAAAATCAAAAATATGGTGGTTCAAAATTCAATGGGCATTTTTACACCCAAGCATGCATTAGAATAAAAAGAAGAAGAAGAAGAAGAAGAGGAAGAAGAGGAAGAAAATAACAATATGAATCATACATTCAATTTGTCTGTTACCTAATGGAGAAGATGAGAGAAATATCCTTAACTGAATCAAGTTGGTCACACTTAAATTTTCTGTTAAACTAAAAAGAGAAAAACAAATGAGAAACCAGTTACAGTTTGAAAGTTTACATTTATAGACATTTAAGAAAGAAATGTACTAGTTTAGAGTTTGTTGACAGTCTATGTAGTTGGAAAGCTGAGCTCCAGAAAATTTGAAAAACAAAAAGGCGGGAAAGAAATCAATCAAGACACGTCAGCTGACACTCAGCTGGTCCTCATCTACCTATAGGGATATGATGCCTATCACAGCATCCATATATAATAAGGTACTTCTGTATTATCAGCAGCTTTTCCATTGGCTCAATAGCTAATTACCCTCCTCCATCCCTAGCTCCTCCTTTCATCCAGTCAGGATTCGGCCTTCTGATTCCCATTTGAATCAGACTAATTTAAAAAAATGTGCACATTAAATTATTAAACATGAATCATATCTGCAATACATTTATGTAGAAGCATTTTGGCAAAAAAAAAAAAAAAAAAATATTTATATATATATATATATATATATATATATATATATATATATATATATATATTCAGGATGATATGGTTCTAGATACTGTGGCCACATTTAAAGAAAATTTAAATAGTTTTTGGGATTTAATTTATTCCTCTGGTGACAAAGTTTAATTTTTGGCATCTATTACTTAAAATTTCCATTTCAATAAAAATAAATTTCTTACATTTCTTAAGATCACAGTTTAAAAACAGTTTTCGGAAGTGGACTGAACAGCAGCCCTTTATCAGAGAGCATGGTTCGCGCAGCACAAGCCCAGAACCACACTGACACATACAAGTGCATCTCAATAAATTAGAATGTCGTGGAAAAGTTCATTTATTTCAGTAATTCAATTCAAATTGTAAAACGTGTGTTTTAAATCAATTAATCAATTAATGCACACAAACTGAAGTTTAAGTCTTTGGTTCTTTTAATTGTGATGATTTTGGCTCACATTTAACAAAAACCCACCAATTCACTATCTCAAAAAATTTGAATATGGTGACATGCCAATCAGCTCATCAACTCAAAACACCTGTTTCCTGAGCCTTTAAAATGATCTCTCAGTTTGGTTCCCTAGGCTACATGATCATGGGGAAGACTGTTCTGACAGTTGTCCAGAAGGCAATCATTGACAACCTTCACAAGGAGGGTAAGCCACAAACATTCATTGCCAAAGAAGCTGGCTGTTTGCAGAGTGCTGTATCCAAGCATGTTAACAGAAAGTTGAGTGGAAGGAAAAAGTGTGGAAGATAAAGATTATGAGGATAATCCTCAACCTTATGAGGATTGTCAAGCAAAATCAATTCAACAATTTGTGTGAACTTCACAAGGAACAGACTGAAGCTGGGGTCAAGGTATCAAGAGCCACCACACACAGACATGTCAAGGAATTTGCTAAACCACAGACAACATCAGAGGCATCTTACCTTGGCTAAGGAGAAGAAGAACTGGACTGTTGCCCAGTGGTCCTCTTTTCAGATGAGAGCAAGTTTTGTATTTAATTAGGAAACCAAGGTCCTAGAGTATGGAGGAAGGGTGGAGAAGCTGGTCCAAGTTGTTTGAAGTCCAGTGTTACGTTTCCACAGTCTGTGATGATTTGGGGTGCAATGTCATCTGCTGGTGTTGGTCCATTGTGTTTTTTGAAAACCAAAGTCACTGCACCTGTTAACCAAGAAATTTTGTAGCACTTAATGCTTCCTTTCTTCTGACCAGATTTTCGAAGATGCTGACCTCATTTCCTAGCAGGATTTTGCACCTGCCCACACTGCCAAAAGAACCAAAAGTTGGTTAAATGACAATGGTTTTGGTGTGCTTGACTGGCCACCAAACTCACCAGACCTGAACCCCATAGAGAATCTATGGGCTATTGTCAAGAGAAAAATGAGAAACAAGAGACAAAATGCAGATGAGCTGAAGGCCACTATCAAAGAAACCTGGGCTTCCATATAACCTCAGCAGTGCCACAAACTGATCACCTCCATGCCACACTGAATTGAGACAGTAATTAAAGCAAAATGAGCCCCTATACCAAGTATCGAGTACATGTACAGTAAATGACCATACTTTTCAGAAGGCCAACAATTCACTAATTTTTATTTTTATTTTTTTTTATTGGTCTTATGAAGTGTTCTAATTTGTTGAGATCAGTCATCACAAATAAAAGAACCAAGAACTTAAACTACTTCAGTCTGTGTGCATTTAATTTATTTAATACACAAGTTTCACAATTTGAATCGAATTACTGAAATAAATGAACGTTTCCATAACATTCTAATTTACTGAGATGCACCTGTACAGAACTTATGATCACAAGAATCCTGTAGAACTTCAGTACTATGGGAGTGCTTTCATTGCTCGTGTGTTTTTAGCCTTGATTAAAATTGAACAGAGCCATTTATCCCCAAGCCACACACACATATTCACACTCAAGTTCCATTTGAAACAGCTTTAGTCCTCAGGGAGAGTTCCCAGTATGAATGAAGGTGCTTTAAAAAGAGTCACGCTTTCTTTGCCTTCTGTCTTCTGACTAATACAAGAGAGGGTAGTACAGAAAGAAGCAGACATTCAAATCACTGGTAAGACCTCTCACCTGAGCACATGTTCATTTTTCTCTGAGTTAAGCAGTCAAGAGTGCTGCTTTTCATGTCTCAAAGGAGGTACATGAGCTGACAGAAATGGTGCTTACATGTACATACTTTATGATGTTTTGAGATGCACCGTGACCTCGTCCTAATCGCGGGGATGATGAAATAACTGTTAGCAGAGAATAAAAATCCCACTGTAATTCTGGCAGTTTTTGTCTCCTCTGAATAGTTAATTTGATGTGTTTAAACCCAGGGCTAGAATGTTCTGCACTGATTTTGGAATCAATTTTTTTGGCTTCTGCAGGTTCCTAAAAGTAATTAAAGCCGCAACATTACATTCACATAGTTTGATCTGTTAGAAAAATTTGGTGAGCGAACACAACTGTTCCTTTAAATAGTAAATTGTAATTTGCAGTTTAATTATGGGGATCAAATGCAAAATTTTACACAATGCAATCTTCCTAATATAACAGGAGCAAAATTGTTTTATACAAAAGTTCAAAAAACAAAGAAGAAAAGAAGTTAAAGGGATAATTCACCCAAACATAAAAATTCGGTCATAATTTACTCACCCTCATGTCATTCCAAACCTGTGTGAGTTGCATTCTTATGTTGAACATGGAAGATATTTTGAAGATCGCTGTATTTATTTTCCTACAATGGAAGTCAATGGCAACCACCAACTTTTTGGTTACCAGCAATCTTCAAAATATCTTATTTTATGTTAAACATAAGAAAGAAACTCATACAGGTTTGAATAACATTGGGGTAAATTATGACAGAATTTAATTCTTTAATTTTTGTGTGAACTATCACTTTAATACCGAGTACATTAATTATAGACACATTATTGAAAGTTAATTTTATTTTTATTAGTACTTTAGTACAAAGCACATTAGTAGTAGTACTAATATTAGTACTAGTACAAAGCACATTTTAATGCCTTATTCTGCATGACCATATTTTAGATCCCTTAATCCACCTCATGCCTAAACATAACAACTACCTTATTAACTATTAATAAGCATCAAATTAGGAGTTTGTTCAGGGAAAACTCTAAGTTAATAGTGAATATGTGTTCCCTATTCTAAAGTGTTACCTATGATTTTAGATTTACGTTTTTCATCAAAACTTCCTAATTTATTTTATTTTAGTTATACATCAGTTAAAGTGTATATTTTTAATAGCGTTAGTTAATAACAAAACTGATGCCCAGACTGACTTTTAAACTACAAGGTTTAAAACTGATCATTAAAATGCACACTCATTGACTATTATTTTCTGAATATTGGGAGGACCTGTTTTACTTAAAATTTACGGTGGTTAGGACCTTGATGGAATGTGGACTATGTAGACTCAAACTTTAATCAGTTCTATAATAGACTGCAAAGTTAAAATTTAAAGAACCAGTAAACTCCAGTCCCTGCGAAAAATCCTACATCACATTATACTGTGTGCTTAACAATTCCTAACAAGGTAAAGAAGTACAGATAAGGGGAAGAAAGAGAAAGTGGCTAAAGCATGGCTTTGAACAAATCTTTAGCAATTTCCACAATTATCATTAAGCCTGTGTGCTGTTTTCATTACCAACAGTGAAAAATAGAACAAACAGGAAAATAGTAGAAAACCTATTTGCCTACAAGAGCAGTATGAAGAATGCCCCTCTTATCTTTTAATAGAAATATTTAGATTTTCAAAGAAATGTTTAGTTGTCTTGTTTATTAGCCACCAATTAAACTAATTCTATATTTCTCCTTCGGGAGTCTCATTCTCTTGTTCTTTCCTCATCAGACAGCCTAGTGATTTCACTGGTGGTTTTTCCTGCTGTGATCGTTATGCACGGCAAGAAGCTCTGGCAATGTGAATTTCAAGTATTTTATTATTCAAAATACCTCTGTATAGTAGCAGAATCATTATAGGTTTTACAGCACTGCTGGTAGACAATTTTACTGATGATGTGAAGCAATTTTATGCCTGGGGGCCACACATGGACCAGATGGGGTTATTAATTTATTTACACGTGTGGCAGAGATTAAATGCCCTGCTAAAGGTTTGTCGACAGATAGCCAAATCATATTTCTAAATGTTGTGTCTGAGTGGCTTCACTAATGATAAATCTGTTCCAGAGCAAACTTAACTACTTGGAAGGCCTGAGGCTGAGCACATTTTCAGCTAATTTTCATTTTTGGTTGAACTATATCATTGAACATTATTTCAACATTTCTTACAAATAACTAATACATTGAAAATCATATTTTGTTAAATTTGTTACTGATGTTCAGTGGTTGCTTTCCGGATCATTAGTGAACACGTTTTTTGTAAATATTGCAAATTATAAATCAGAGATGTCTTGTTAATGACTGAAACCCAAGCATTGTTTTGAAAACAAATCAAATCTCTGGACACTGATATTTTGTCATTTCTTTCGAATGTTAGAAACTTTATAGATATTTGTAATTTCTTGGTGACTTTAATAGATTCTTGTTGCTGCTCATAAAGTTAATGCACTAAAACTTGTGACTCATGTTTCATCCAAGTAGATATTAATATAACAACTTGTCCTTACTTATTCCAAAATGTGTTACTGACTGTAATAGATTATTTGTTTATAATAAAACTTGTGATTCATCATCTCAATATATTAATAAAACAACTTTTTCTTTTTGGCCAGAAATGATAGACACTCCTACAAGTTCCAACACATTTAGAATATGTTGATGTGTTTAATAGACGATGTCTTGGTGCCTTGATTATTGGTGTTTTGTTATTTATTTGTTATAATTTTTTTAAACATTAATATGATTTTGTTTTTTTTCCCCAAGAGGAAATACAAATATTTTGCAAATTAATGGACACAAATGCATGTGTCAGGCAATAAATCCACAAGAGCTATGCACGGCTTTGGTGTTGTCAACCCTCATATTCCTTCTGCCACATCATGAATAATTTTCTAGATCTGCCTCTGCTTTAATTAAACGACTGTTTTGTTCAATAATATCTCATATTTTGCTTAGTTTTTCATTTTTGTACCTGATTATTTTCTGACCTGATAAGACACTTAACCCCTAGTTGCTCCAGAGGTGTGCAACCTCTGACATGTATAGCAATTGTAAGTCGCTTTGGATAAAAGCGTCAGCTAAATAAATAAATGTAAATGTAAATGTAAATGTGTTGATCAGAGATTGTATTTTAGCTGAACATAATTTTGGTGTTGCACATTCTTTCTGATTCTACTGTTGTATCTCCTGTATCTCAGCATTAACCGTGACTGGGCAGGAAATTACAGGGGGTAGGTCACATGCAGATATCCACAAATCAGATTGTCCTGCCCTCTCTTAGCTGGAGTTGACTGAGTGCCACAACTCATCACTTTCACAATACATTCAGAGAGACTGACATGACTGAGAAGGTCTTGTCAGTGCGCACAGTCTCCATTACAATTGTGCTATTCTTTTTGTCTTTGTTCTTTTCTTATGTTTCTCATTTCACTCTTTAACTGAGTGTGATGAGACAGGGCAGGTATGGCATCCCAAAGGGCCCAAAAAGCTAATATCAGTGCTCCCTGATGGGTGAGCGGCTGTTATTCACAGTTTATGAATTTTAATAAAGTTCAGTGTGAGCGTCTCTGCTGTTTTCCTATTTCCTGATGATATGTCTTCAAACCACCAGGGGTCTGCATGCTGTATTTACAGACATTTTTACGGTGGCCGAGAGAGTTCAATGCGCGGCAATTTAAGAAAACACATGCAAATTGAAAAAACACCAGCAAAAAAAAAACAAACAAAAAAACAACACAAGTACATGCATATAACGAAACACGCTGCAAAATCTCACAACACATACATGTAACGAAATGCACTGCAAATCCTTCACAACACATGGAAATTGGACCAGTTGTTATAAAGGAAATTAAATGTATTTATTAGAAAGAAGTTCAGGAAATTGCCTTATTTGTGCAATCTGATATGGCAAACAGAGGTCTACTCCACTTCACTTTACTTTTTTAGCAGTGTTATTCTTGAAATATGAACAATCTTAAAATGCTATGGTTGTATTCTTGCGATTTTTACTTTACTTCACATTCTCAAATGTATACTAGTTTCATAATAATACAACATTACAACATTATGTCTCATAATTTTGACTTTTCCTAAATGTTATTGTTAGGAAATGGACAGTATTATTTAGAAAGGGCACATTATATTGATCAAAATGACAGTAAAGAGGTTTATTAAGTCTGTTAGAAGACATACATGTACATATTTACCAGAAATAAATAAATCTATTTGAACTAAATGCTGTTCTTTTAAATTTATATTCATCAAAGAATAATGTATCACAGTTAGCACAAACATATTAAGTAGCATGATTTTCTTCAGCTTTGATAATAATAAGAAATGTTTCTTAAGCGTATTAGAATGATTTTTGATCATGTGACACTGAAGACTGGAGTAATGAATATTCATTTACATTTTGAATGATAATGAAATAGAAAACAGTTACTTTAAATTATAATTACAATTTTATTGTGCAAATGTATGTAGTGCAAGATGAATTGTCAGTTTGATTAAGTTTTAAAGAGAAAGTCTTTTAGGTTTACACTAGCTTATTCAAAACTTAATCTTTGAAAGCAGGTCTCGATCACATGTCCAGTTGTCCTTTCAGAGTTTCCCCAGGAGACTTTTGGTGTTTGTGTGAGTCTGGGTATGTGTTTGCTTGTGTATTTGTATGTCTGAGTTTGTGTATGTGTTGGTTTTTTCATAGTGTGAGATGAAAAATGGCTGGCACAGTGTGCCGAAGAGCAGTGGCAGTGACGGTTATCACAAGCACACAGACCAGCGTTTAAGGGCTGCCAGTGTGTGTATGTGTACAGTATGTGTGCTCCCCATGGGCCACACTGAAATGCCATCAGCCCAAGTGCCCAGGGTGAGAGTGTGCTGCCACTTACCCTTTTCCAAGAGGGCATCAGACTGACAACACTGACATGCCACCGGCACCATGCCAACCATCTGCAACACAAAAGGGTGGAAATAGGATATGTATTACTTGTAGAGTGACAGTAATAAAAGATATACATTTTTGAAGAGAGAGGACTGCTTTCAAACAGATGGAACACAGAAAAGTACTATAGTTTCGCCATGTTTTTTGGCCAACGGTTATGTGAGATAGAAATTTGGGAGCAGAACAAACACACATGACTTTGTGTCAGGTTTTTTTGATTGTTTGCCTTTAATAAGCCTCTTGTGCTCACCAAGGCTCTATTTATTTGATTAAAATACAGTAAAAGCTGTAATATTTTAAAATAATATTACATTTAAAAATAAATTAAATTTATTTTAAGTGCCCCGTTGGCTCATCAAGTTTGGCCCCCCTAAATTTGGAATTGTATCACACCAAACAATGTTGGGTGCAATGCGCACTTTTTCCTGTGAGTGGCAGTAATGGAAAAAAGTAAAACACCGCTGATTAGTGCAGAGCCAGACACGATTTTTACAGCGCTGTGCATAACCATAGACAGTAAAAGAAATGGACACAGAGACCCCATTGGATCAACGGAGACAAGTGAAGTCAATTAGAAGCAAGCACTTCCTGGGGGTCGAGCGTACTGCGCAGACTCAAACTGAGCTTGATGACTTAGATGTCACATGAGCAACCTGTCTGACAATTGTAAGTCTTCTAATAGCTGTGTCAAGAGAAATCTGAATCACCCACCAAATCTTGCAGAGAAGGCGAGCGTGAACAGGAGCAAATTTTGGTAAGTTTTCTGGTTAATTATCTCCCTTGACTTTATGCCTCCACGTCCGCCCGTTAGCCTCATAGACAGTAAAATATGGGGTCAGAATTGTTGCATTATTCCAAATAAATAGATTATTATCCATAAATAAATGTAACGAGATTCACAAAAATATATCAAATTCACAAATAAATGTAAAGAGTTTCACAAAAAAATATAAAACTCACAAATAAATAAAATGAGATTTGCAAATAAAAAAATATATATTTACAAATGTGTTTAATGTCACAAACACAACTCTACCTGGCATTTATTTGTGCACCGCTGTCTGTGCATTTGTAAATTACTGCACGCATTTGTGGATCGCTTCCTGTGCATTTGTGGATTTGAAACACTTCTAGCGTCAAAGTGCAGATAAATCCACAAATAAGTGGACTCCACCCACCGTCTACTTAACCCAATCAGACAACGCCCATGTTGCACTGACCAATCGCAGCACGCTCTCTCTCCAACCAATCACGTTTTGCCTAACAACCAGGGCGGGATCAGACACATGAACGCGAGTCACTCGCTACAGTCTCTTCAACATGGCCGATCAAGAGGAGTAAAGACAGGTGAGTGATGCTAACACAGTAATTAACTGAAGTTTTACCAGGTTCTTGATATGTCATCATTTGTCATAACTAGTGAGGTAGTTTGACAATTTACACCATGATTTAATAAGTTATTATTTGCTCTCAAGCACCATTTCGAAAACTGTCGCATTTGTCTGCCACATACATCAAGGGTGTCTTAATTCTAAAATGGACCATTATTCATTGTGAGGTGTAAATTGTTGTAATTTCTTTACTTTTGAATTTATTTACTTGTGGCCTACAAAATGCGACCTCCTTGAGAAAGCAGCCATCGAAACAGTCAGCGGATTTATTTTACATTTAGAATTACTGAATTAGTTTATTAGATTAAATAAACTATTACTTAATATTGAGTGCAAGATGAAGAATATGTGAAGCTGCGGGTAGATTCGATGTGCGCCTGTAGTAAGGTTGCCAACTGCCCTAATTATACAGATATACACTGTTAGAAATGTCTGTAAATTTAACAGTATTTAACTGTAAAATGAACTGTATTTTACTGTAGGACAGTTATACAGCATATTACTGTATTTTAAAGTAACATTTTGGGGAATACCCTCTTGGCGACACTAAATTACAGTATTTTTAATTTACTGTAAATTTAAATACAGTAAAGAAAAAATGAGCGCGAAACCTGACCAATCACAGATCAAGTTTTATATCCCACTTGGAGAAAGAAGAAAACAAGACACACAGATGCGAAAAGAACCAGTCAGATGCAAAGGTAGGTACAAATATTACTTCTTTTACTTTAAATATATTATATCTTTGGTTTAACTAAAACAAAAATATAAATAAAAAAAACGCTGCCACTGTATGGCGCGCAGTCACCTCACATTTATGCTGTGAAGAGAGCTAGAGAGAGTTGTGGTGACACTGTGCAAACATTCATATTTCTTTCATTTCTTCCCCTTTACTGAACGTTTCACCGTCAAAATATGGACATTAACGGGTCTCTGCCTTGGGTTTGACCACTCCAGGAGCTGGTGAGTGTTCATGTGAACTGTTAGCCGAACAACAAAGCTTTCGTGGATTTAGCTTAAAGTCAGTCGGATTTTTTCCCGCTATTATCGCTTGCTGTTAACTGATTACCCCATATAAATGCACGTCATGCTTGTAGTGCTAGAGTAAAACCCGCAATGTTCGTGTCGTGTGCAAACACTGGCGTCTCTGTGAAGACATTATACGCCTTTATTAATCATGCCAAAGGGCATAAAAACACGGCGAACTTAAGGTTTTCGTGTGCAGTTCCTGAATGCTCATACACTTTCCAAAGCCTCTCCGCCCCTCAGTCTCACATTTAACGTTACCGCAAACACATAAAGTTAAGGAAACTAAACAACCAAGAGAAAAATATGTCTACTTCAAATGTAACATTTGTTCTGTACATCAGCATCGGGAGAATAACATAATCTCGTTCGCGAAAATGCGCCGCAAATGGCACAGAACACAATGGAAATGTTTTCAGGGACCCCAATAAGTGACGAACCCGACTGTGTACATCCAATGCGCGATCAACGGCTGTCCGAATTCATTCACAGCTTCAAGTGAACCGTATTAGTGGACTAATGTAGAAATGAGTGAATGAGTGTTAAGGGGGCGATTTCGGATTTAGCCAACGTAATTTCCTCATTATTTTAACCTGGGATGTTCTCGTGACAAAGCAGCATGGTGTCTATCAGCTTAATAGCTGTACTTAGGACATAAATGTCTTATTATTGCTGTTAACATAACTGTTGCAAATAAATACATTTTATACAAAAAAAAGTTTTCGTAATATGCTTTATTTATCTGTGTGTGTCTCAACTTTAAAATTAGCTGTTTCATCTTTGGACCCTACATTACCTTACATTTCTTACCTATGAAACTTATTTAAACATAACATTAACATTACATTTTTTATATTGTATATAAAGTTGTATGTCATAAATATGTAATCTCTGTATTTTTTGCAAGAAAACAAAAGTAGACATTGAGTACTAAACATGCTCCATCCGGGTTCGTCACATATTGGGTCCCCTGGAAATATTTCTGTTGTGTTCTGTGCCATTTGCAGTGCATTTCTGTATTTGGTTGTGTTGTGAGTATTTGGTTGTTTTGTTAGACATTTTTCACATCAAATGATCTAACTTTTTTTTCTGTTATGTAAAGGTTAAATGATAACCCTGACAACAGCAAGTGCTCCTCAAAGTTCCACGTCATCAAAAGAAGTGGGAAGATGGTGCAAAGGAAGAACTCTGGTCTGAACCCTCATGTATCCTCCTTCATTAAAGGGATAGTTCACCCAAAAAATTAATTCACCCATTAATAACTCACCCTCATGTCGTTCCAAACCCGTGAGACCTCCATTTATCTCCTCTGTCCCTCCATTGAAGCTGTGTGTTCGGTCTGCTGTCCATGTCCAGAAAGGTAAGAAAAACATCATCAAAGTAGTCCATGTGACATCAGAGGGTCAGTTAGAATTTTTTGAAGCATCGAAAATACGTTTTGGTCCAAAAATAGCAAAAACTACGACTTTATTCAGCATTGTCTTCTCTTCCGTGTCTGTTGTGAGAGAGAGTTCAAAACAAAGCAGTTTGTGATATCCGGTTCGCGAACGAATCACTCCATGTAATTGGATCCTTTTGAACCAGTTCACCAAATCGAACTGAATCATTTTAAACGGTTCGCATCTCCAGTACGCATTAATCCACAAATTGCTTAAACTGTTAACTTTTTTTAATGTGGCTGACACTTCTGAGTTCAAACAAACCAATATCCCGGTGAACTGCTGTGAGGAGAGAACTGAAGATGAACACCGAGCTGAGCCAGATAACGAACAAAATACTGACTAGTTCACGAGTCAGCCACATTAAAAAAGTTAACAGCTTAAGTAATTTGTGAATTAATGCGTATTGGAGACGCGAACAGTATAAAACGATTCAGTTTGATTTGGTGAACTGGTTCAAAAAGATCCGGTTACATCGAATGATTCATGAACTGGATATCACAAACTGCTTTGTTTTGAACTGTCTCACAACAGACCCGGAAGAGAAGACAATGCTGAATAAAGTCGTCGTTTTTGCTATTTTTGGACCAAAATGTATTTTCGACGCTTCAAAAAATTCTAACCGACCCTGTGATGTCACATGGTCTACTTTGATGATGTTTTTCTTACCTTTCTGGACATGGGCAGTATACCACACACACAGCTTCAATGGAGGGACTGAGAGCTCTCGGACTAAATCTAAAATATCTTAAACTGTGTTCTGAAGATAAACGGAAGTCTCACGGGTTTGGAACGACATGAGGGTAAGTTATTAATGACCTAATTCAGATTTTTGGGTGAACTATCCCTTTAAGGAGTTTCTGGATTTCAGCTGGCAAAACTATTAAGCTACTAAGAGCAAATACATTCTACACAGTAGTTTTCTGAATTAGTAAATTTTTAAGATTGTTCTTATGACTGAATCTGTTCATGTCTGTTGTTTTAAAATGCTCTTAATATGAAACTTTTATGTATAAATGAAATGTATTCAAGTTTTTGGAAAACTGAAAGTACAATCTGCAAGAATATTAAAATGTTATTTCAAGTATTACAATTTAACTATTAAACCAATAAAAGAAGTTAAACAGTCTTTTGTTTCTTTTTATAGTTTTTACTACTGAGACATGAGACCTGTTGAAATACAATAATTTGTAAAGTTTTACAATACATAATAAAAGTGAACCAATTACAGTAAATTTCACAGTGTAAAGTAATATTTTATTGTATTAAAATATATAAAAGGAGAAAAAAAACATAATTGTGTTTTACAGTAAAAAAATATATTACTGCAAATACATTTACAGCAAGTTAAATGGTACTGTAAATATGAATACAGTATTTTTACTGTAAGTTTAATTTACAGTAAGTTACTGGCAAACTGCTGCCAGTAAGTTACTGTAATTTCTACAGGAAATTTTTTACAGTGTACGTTTGGGGTAAGATCTTCCACTGCATATTAGATGAGACTCGGTTTTATTCCCCCTTGTCACCCCCCGCAGTGGCATCGTCTCAGATACTATGAGTATGTGTGAACTGAGGGTCATAAGTTGTTGTTACGTTACCTGTAATGCATGACATGTTAATTGAAATTAACTGTCGAAAAGAACCAGTTTTCGAAAAAAGAACCTGACTTCCCATCACTAGTGAAAAGTTGGCTTTCCTCATTATTATGTTCCCTTGTATATAACTGGAACGGTTACTCCATGCACCTTTAAACTACAGTCTGTTCAGTTAAATATTTGGCTGCAGTTTGTGTTTACTTACTGTTTGTTCAGGGCCTTTCTGCACAAGGTGAAAGTGCTGCTCGGGCATTAGTGCAGATCATCGCCAGGGATATATTTATATATAATGCTCATTACTGTAGTAACATCCAAAATAAAACTATAACGTTATTTGTAATTTAACTAGTGTTTCCCAGTTTTCTACCTCTCTGGTGTTTTCTGAACCCATCCGTCCGTCTGTGTTATTAAATTTTTTTTTTTAAGGTAATTAAATGACCACTTGGTCATGTAGCATGTTATTTAAAAATATTGTTGGAATATTGGCTATCTGCTAAAAATAAAAAAATCTAAAGTACTGTGCTGTATTTACCAATTAGACTAATATTTCATTATGAACAAGGTTTATTTCATTGATCAAAATGTTCTGTTTGTTATTATGCATTTTAGGACAGTGAGGCAGCAAATGACAGACTAATCCACTTTCTGAAGCTTGGATTACCCCAGGAAAACATCAGTAACATTTTAGGTGTCACTCATACAACTATCGTTCGTTGGATGAGAGAATGTGTTTGGCCAGAGACAGAATCCAATAATTAACCCTGAGGTAATTATTTCTTCTTACAATGCTTTATTGGTTTTGCTCTGTTAGATTAACCCCCCATATTTAAAATGATTTATTTGTTTACCTTTAGATGGAATATTCAGACTCAATGGCAGTTGAACAAGATGGTGGAGATGCTGACCATGTTCACTTTGCAGTCAACGTGCCTGTAATTCACAGGCCACAACTCACAAATGAGCAAATTGACCCACTGCAAGTGTCTGATTCATTTGGAGTAGATGTATACCTCAAGACTCTCACATATGTACAGACTTTGATTGAATAAAGGGATATTTGAAGGTTTATTTCTGCTGCTCTAATTTTGACAGCAAGGTTGTAAATGTGTATATATAGTTGTATCTTAAGTAAAACTTGTGGAAACAACCTTTTAAGACATGTAAAATAATTAAATTTATTTTAAAATGTTATTGAAGTACTTTTTTTATTATTAATACTTGTACATAGAAAAAAAAATTACATAGAACCAGTGTCCAGAATTAAATGAGTCCAAATCCAGTGGAGGATGTGTTAGCACAAGCTTGCAATGTAGATGCAAAGTTATCCATTGTGGTTATTTCAGCTGGTATCATCAGGGTCCTGCTGCAGGTAGAAGCCTTGAAGTATCTTCCATTCCAAACATTTACCTGGAGATTCTTGGATGGGACTTCCCATCCAGTCCAAAATGATGTAAGCTTTTGTAGCTGGTCTGTAGTAACTGTGTGGAAAAATAATCAGAAGATGCATACAAACAACTCTTAACATTTTATGGAAGGTTGTATGCATTAAAACTGTCAAACTGCAATGAGTCTTAGAATGAGAAGTTTGAAAAATACTTTTTACAGGATTTATATTGTAATTAAGCCATTTATAATACATATTAAAACAATAAATATCGCTAATTTGATTTGCAAAGTATTAATAAAAAATATAATCTTAAGAACATCTAAGTGTACTCAACTGTGCTCTTTTGAGACACCATAAACTAAAATGTGCTTTTAATATACTACCTCTATTTAAAACAATATGTATTTAGTTACCACTTGTAGTACAAGAAGTTCAGTTGGACTATAAGTGGTAACTAAATACATGTTATTAATACTTCCAATCATAGTAACCTGAACGACATACCAATTTTTCCTCAAATGTGCTTTATAATAAATTACAAAAAATCTATGAACAGGCTGTGGTCATGTCATGCATTACAGGTAACGTAACAACAGCTTATGACCCTCAGTTCACACATACTCATAGTATCTGAGACGATGCCACTGCGGGGGGTGACAAGGGGGAATAAAACCGAGTCTCATCTAATATGCAGTGGAAGATCTTACCCCAAATGTATATCTGTATAATTAGGGCAGTTGGCAACCTTACTACAGGCGCACATCGAATCTACCCGCAGCTTCACATATTCTTCATCTTGCACTCAATATTAAGTAATAGTTTATTTAATCTAATAAACTAATTCAGTAATTCCAAATGTAAAATAAATCCGCTGACTGTTTCGATGGCTGCTTTCTCAAGGAGGTCGCATTTTGTAGGCCACAAGTAAAGAAATTCAAAAGTAAAGAAATTACAACAATTTACACCTCACAATGAATAATGGTCCATTTTAGAATTAAGACACCCTTGATGTATGTGGCAGACAAATGCGACAGTTTTCGAAATGGTGCTTGAGAGCAAATAATAACTTATTAAATCATGGTGTAAATTGTCAAACTACCTCACTAGTTATGACAAATGATGACATATCAAGAACCTGGTAAAACTTCAGTTAATTACTGTGTAAGCATCACTCACCTGTCTTTACTCCTCTTGATCGGCCATGTTGAAGAGACTGTAGCGAGTGACTCGCGTTCATGTGTCTGATCCCGCCCTGGTTGTTAGGCAAAACGTGATTGGTTGGAGAGAGAGCGTGCTGCGATTGGTCAGTGCAACATGGGCGTTGTCTGATTGGGTTAAGTAGACGGTGGGTGGAGTCCACTTATTTGTGGATTTATCTGCACGTCGACGCTAGAAGTGTTTCAAATCCACAAATGCACAGGAAGCGATCCACAAATGCGTGCAGTAATTTACAAATGCACAGACAGCGGTGCACAAATAAATGCCAGGTAGAGTTGTGTTTGTGACATTAAACACATTTGTAAATACATATTTTTTTATTTGCAAATCTCATTTTATTTATTTGTGAGTTTTATATTTTTTTGTGAAACTCTTTACATTTATTTGTGAATTTGATATATTTTTGTGAATCTCGTTACATTTATTTATGGATAATAATCTATTTATTTGGAATAATGCAACAATTCTGACCCCATAGTAAAAGATTACCTGCAAGCTCCTGTCCATATGGTAATTTTTCTACTGTGCGACAGAGAGTCGCAGGTTATGACGCAAATGTTAGCCTATTTTTTACAAAAACTGCTTCTACGGGACCATAGCGTAAGATACAAGGTAATGGGGCCTTTTATAAATTTTTGTGCTTCTTTAGAAATAATTAATGGACAAATTGAGTCTTTAAACGCCTCAGATGTAAAGTTATTCACTTTCAAAGTGACGCCAAAATGAATGGGAGTCAGTGGAATTCTAACAGCAGGTGGGGGTCCTCTAGCCAATGGCGGCGACCAGGGCTGCTTCAATAAAAAATGAAACCCTGCCCCCCTGTGCATACCCAATCACACATTATTCTGTTGAGCTTATGAATGACCAATCAGAGGCGTTCAGATGAGTCATAGCTGAAATGTCAGTGTTTTTTTCAGTGCGCGCGATCGCCGAGTGAGTTCTGCTCTCTGGCAAATTTTCTCATCAGAAATAACAAAGTGCAGATGTGCTTATGAATATAAGATATTCATTTAATGTAAACAATGATTTTATTGGGAGTTTTTGAAAGTGCTTGAACTCTGTCTAGACTAAAGTCAGTGATAATGTTTTTTGATAATAAATGAAAGTATTATAATTAGAATTAGTTTTTAATAGTTAATTAGTTTTTATTAAATCCACATTGAATACAAAGTCTGTCGTACTCTTATTAAAAATATTTTATGGCATGACACCCATATCTGGTAGGCCTACTTAATTAAAAAGATGGGTTTTTATTCATAGTATTAGGCTACTTTGCCCATCGCCCATTAGACAGTTCATCAACTAACGTAATCTATAATGGTGCAAAATGCATTTATTTACACATATTTGAGAATCAAAATATTTCATGATATAGTACACATTTGGGAATATTTTGATTTAAAAGAGGAAAAAATAAATAAAACATATACCTTTATCAGTTATACAGTGCTATTGTGGCTGCTGTGTGTCACATGACAAGCATGACGACCAATCATGATCTGGCACAAGTTCAAATTTCATTGGACAATGTGCTGGCAATGTGAAGTTGTTTTCCCACTTTTATTCATTCATCGTTAAAAAATTACATGTACAGACAAATTACATTCGTAATTCATCAAGCCTGCATTTATTTGATCAAAAATATAGAAAAAACTATTGTGAAAATATTAAAAGAATGTTTTTCTATATTAATATACTTTAAAATATATTTTATCTGTGATGCAAAGCTTTTCAAACATAAATCTTTATAAACACTTTGTTTTAATTAAATTAACAAAAACCTTTCAAATAAATAAATAAATGAATACTGATCTCAAGCTTTTGAACAGTAGTGTATATTATTACAAAAGTTATCATTATAATAAATGCTATTCTCTTGCCCCTGAGGAAATCTCTGCACATCCCTGCCCTTCTATATACATTTATGAGTGTCTATTTTATACAGTGTCTAGATATTCTGAAATGTTATAACGGATCAAAACCATATTTACTGCAACATTTTACTTAGCTTTACTTCAAATGATTCTTAGGAAGAAAGACAATGAACTCCTTAGAAAAGAAGTCAAACAATATGAAACGATGTGGTTTCCCAGAATAAAGTGTGTGTGTTTGTATGCGGAGATGCTATATTGGGCACTGAGAAGATAGTGACTTATTCCTTATTCGCTAAACGCTAGTTCCTCACAGCAAAGATCAGCAGCGCTTCAGTGGTAATTACATCTTTAAATTAAATTATATTGGTACATTTAGAAACACATCGCAAAAGCACCCTCAATGAGAGCAATGTTTCTTGCTAAACTCTCTCAATACTGTGGTTTTGCTAATGATACGGACAGTTCATTTGATACCAAATGTTGCGCGCGTTTCCCTATAGAAGTTCGAGACATCTTAGTTATCTCTAAAGCGTGAAGAGGCTTATTGGTTGTCTTTTGTTTTATTTAGCAGAAGTTGTCTGGAAATTACAGGACAAACGCGCACACATTTTGCTAAACCTCTGTGATTACAGTAGGTATAGAAAAGAATCATGCCCTTTTAAAATAATCACATTTTATTGCTTTGCAGCCTGAAATGAAGATGGACACAGTTTTTGTTTTATGCAGCTGTATTTACCCGGTGCAACTTATAACATCCAAGTGAAAGATATAACACCAACCAAAAAAAGTCAAATGGCTTTGTGTATCGAGAAGGTTATTAACTACACCTGATTGAGTTTACAATTCATTTCAAGAAGTAGGGTGATTATGTTTTGTTTTTCTGATATTTTGGAGTTATATCTTCACTGTTATAAGTTGCGCTGAGTAACTTTATAAAACAAAACTGTCCCCTTCTTAAAAAAAAAAAAAGTGATTATTATAAAGGGGGTGATTCTTTTCTATACCCACTGTATGTCCCATAGACAAAACAAGCAAACAAACAAAAAAAAAAGTGTTTGACAGAAAATGCTACTTTGCTGTTGTTTCATTCTGAATATGTAAACAAGACTGATGTCAAAAATGTATAATTTGTGCAGGAAAATGTGAGTGCACTGAAGCGATGCACGTATCCTGAGACATTCGAACAACATTTCGACGTGCCTAAGAATTCTACATCATGCAGGTTAACCTGTCATACATTTCAAGAGTAACCACCTTTAAAGACTAGCTTTAATGACTGAACATCTTGCATTGTGGTGAGGCAGGTGTCTTCACTTGACAACTAAAAGAACATCTACAGTATGTGAGAGCTTTAGAAGACCTGAAAAGCTTTCACTTGATTGATTGTGATGATCACAAGGCACTGAAATATTTGTCTTTGTTAGTCATTCCATTCCAGATCTTCTGAGAGGTTGTGAAGGAGATTGAAGATGATGTATGTTTTTAGAGTATGTAATGGATTACATTTACATTTAATAATTTAGCAGACGCATTTATCCAAAGCAGCTTATAAATGAGATGACTTGCTAGTCGGTTGCAGCTATTGGGAGATGAGCATTCTCATTCTATAGAGCGTTTGATTTTACAAAAGTATATACAATGTGATATGAGACATTTTCCTGGAAAGGACAGTAAATGTTAAATGCATATATCATATGAGTATTATGTACGTGTGTGTATATATATATATATATATATATATATATATATATATACACACTCTATGTATGTGTTTATATACATATACATTATATACATATAAATTACATATAAATTTTGTTTTCGTACAAGTGTTATTTTAGAAGGATCTATATATTTTATATTATTCATTAACATTTTCAGCTTGCTTTTGTTTGGATTTTCAGTTATTTTTAATTGTTTTAGTAATTGTTACAAGCTTTTGTCATTTTTATTAGCTTGTTTTATTTAATATATATCTAATTAGCTTTAATTTATTTTTATTTTAGAAATGTTAGTACTGTTATTTTCAGTTAGTTCCCAAAGTAACATTCCTAATTTTGTATGATTATTTAAATAATATTTATTTGTATTTATTATATTATTTATTTTTTATATTTAATTATACATTTGGTGAAAAAAAATCATAGTGTTTACAAAATATTCCTGCTTGCATCAAGTTCAAGGCTTGTGTACACCTAAAACTTAGAAAAAAAGTTTCTAAATTCAAAAAAAAAAAAAGGTTAGAACATGTATATAGAATTTTCAATTCATAGCATTTTTTTGCATAATAATTAATCACAGTTCTGTAAGATTACTAGATTGTTTATGGTATTGCAAACATATTTTGTTTCATTGCATGTACAGCTTTTGTCCTACCATATTGTGGCTGGCATGTGAACTGTATGTGTGTGTGTGTGTGTGTGTGTGTGTGTGTGTGTGTGTGTTTATTGGCCATCATGTCCCCTCTCTTGGCTGCTCATAAAGAGATTGCTTTATGCAGAGATGCACAGTGGAGGAGTCTGCTTTGATCTTCTCCCCATTCCTTCACTCTACTCTTTCATCGCCAGGAACCCCCTCCCTCTCTCCCGCAGCCCTCTTTCTTGACTCTCTCGCGCTTTCTGTTTCTTTAGCCTCCAGACTGTTCTGCTGTCTTCACCCAATGGGAACTCACGCCAAAATGCCAAACAACAGAAGGGGTTATTTCCTGTATTGATACGAAGACGCTTGGTGCCCTGGGCCTCGAGTGTGGGCTAAGGACAAGAACGGGCTTTCCACCATGCACCACGAGTCCCAGAGGAAGCAAAGAGATCACATACATGCGTATGAATGGCAGGCCAAATTTACACCTTTCCCTCCCTGTTGAAGCAGCTGTGATGGATCACGCTAATTCGGGCCTGTGCATGTGGCACATTAGCGCAAAGTCTTACAATGGCTGCGGGCTGCTTCATTAGTGGTCCATGCACATCCAAAGACTGCCTGTCATTTCACTTTTAATGTAGCATCTGTGCGAGACTAGCGGTCGCTGAAGGGTGGGAGCAGTGAGCCCTGCAGGGAAGCTCTGACGGCCAGACACGGTTAGCCAGACGCTAACAGAGCAGCTAACTGTGGAGCGTGGCGTGTGTGCCAAGTTTGGAGGCAATTAGGCAGCATGTCAAAACCAAATCTAGCCTTTGATTGCCGAATGTGTCTGTGTGTATGAAGAGGACATAATGGAGAGATGGTGTTTCGCTACTTTACTCGTTAATGACTTGTCTTAGACATCATATATGTATTTATAGTGTAGATTACATGACTTGTGGTAATTCTACACACAGACTAAAAACATACACATACTAAAAACATGTTTCTATTAGCTTTAGCCTGTAACGCTAACATTAAAAACCCTGTGAAAGGTAGAGGATTCAAGGATAAACAGAGGCTAGCTACCCCGGTCTATGTATACACATCTCATAATGTTTGCTTCCAGTCAGTTCTTCTCACCTCCCACACCTCCATTAACTCCTTTTAGACATAGAGTCATCTACTTTTCTGACAGGACCTTGCTTCTGTCCAAAATATGCTTTCCTCAAGCCCACATTAATTCCCTGGTGTCTCACAGAATTGTTTTAAACTAATTAGGGTCTCTGTGAATCCTCAGCAATTCCTTTTTCCAAGGTTTTTTTTTTTTTTTTTTTTGCCTCTAAAATTTCCTCAACAAACTCATCTGTTCACGTACAGTTAAAAGTTGTAGCCCTCATATTGTCAGTATAATGGTGATACTAACTTTATTTTTCAGATTCAAGGTTGTTACCTTTGTGCACTTATAAAGTACTTTAAATCTTTGTGTGTGTGTGTGTGTGTGTGTGTGTGTGTGTGTGTGTGTATTATATTTAGGTTAGGTTATTGTATAATAAGTTACCATTAATTCTTGTCATTTTACCAATCACTCTTCAGTGCAGCTCTTTGCATTGTATGTAATTTTAAACCATAATATATTTTCTTTTTGTAAATATCAGATTGTAAATAAAAAAAAATTATAAAGATATTTCATTAAAATTGCTCTTAAGTATTTTCTGTTGCTATATTCTAAAATCCTATATTCTAGAAGTCTATTATTTCCATGATAAGGACTCCTTAAGTGTCCTTCTTCTTTAAAAGGGTTAGCCTGTACATTCTTTGAGGGCCACAGGGTTTCTCGACTCGAACCATTCTGCCATTTGCCATCCCACAAATCTGTGTAACTTTGAACTATCATGGAAGTGATTAACTGTGTAAATCTTATAAGAACATTGGATGCGTTGCATCCCATAATGCGCACCCACACCCAGCATGCATATCCTTCCAAACTCCTTTGTATCAGGCTACACTAATCAGTGCATCTGTCAGTCAGTCTACTGGGGCAATCGAACAGTATTAACAAGCCTTGGATGGGATTCTACTGCAGCAATAAAATCAGCTTCAAAGCTAATGCGCTAAGTCATACCAACGCTAGTAGAGCTGGGCTTAACGTATGCAAAGCACAGGAATCCTAGTCAAGTTTACAGGCTTTAAAAGAATAGGTCTTAATCAAGTCTGAAGGGAATTTAAAGAGATGAAGACAAAGATCTAGAGAGAGAGATACTGACTGTTTATGTATTTGTGTGTACGCAGCCTTGTGTAAGCATAATAGTGCATTGTGTTTCAGCTGTACAGATGCTAAAGGAATGTGGTGATAAGAGATTTATTAAGTGTTCTGTCACTTGGGCCTTGACTGCCAGGCTGGACTTCATAGCTTCTCATTACAACTATTTATAACAGACAGATGCATACAGTAAAAATAGCGTCCACAAATACACTTAGAAGTATTACTTTTCGTCTTGCTGCTTGGTTTAACCCATGCAATTCTGAGTATTAAAAGGCAGATCTTAAAATTTAATGTTAAATCATTCATAGTAAGCCATTTTTAACACAAGTCCATGACATTCAATTAAAAAATGTTATAAAAATGTCTTGAGTGAGACTATGAATCACTTTAGGGTAGCAAGATTTTTCCTGAGGTGGTTAAGAGGCATGACTTGCAGTTTCTCCCAGCACTCCTGTAGATATTTCCAAGTATGGGAACCAAGCTTTATATACAATATTAAAATATATAAAAGTATATAATTGTCTCATTTGATAACCTGTGTAAACCGAGTGAGTACTTTATAAGGTCTCACTGATTATAGCAGTTGTGGTATTAGATCAGAGTTAGAAAAAAAAAAAAAAAAAAAAAAAAAATATATATATATATATATATATATATATATATATATATATATATATATATATTAAAAGTGATTGGGCAGACTACAGTGTAAGGCATGGAGTCTTGAAACTTTGAGGGATGGTAGTAGTCGCACCATCTACAAAGTACGCAAAGTATGCAGGGTTCAACCGACCTGAAAATTCTGGCACCCCCACTCGAGGGGATGAGCGTTCTTGTGCCATACCATTGCCGGATGGCAGCTGAGAATAGTGTTGTAGACCGCTGTGCCCTGAAGCACCGGAGGTGGCCCCAGACATACCCCCTGAAGGCACTGAGGAGGATCGGCACTGTAGGCTGAGATGTGTACCTCTCCTCCCCTGAGGGGTCATCCCTCAAAGCCCTGATGCTTGTGGAGTTAGGACTTCTTAACCACAGTCCTCTTAGAAAGAATGATGGGTTACACTTTATTTCGATAGTCCACTTTAGACATTTTACTGACTATAAGTAACTTTGTAACTACATGTCAACTACATATCAACTAAATCTCAGAAATTTGCAACTACATGTCTACTAACTCTCAGAGTAGACTGTTAGGGTAGGTTTAGGGTTAGTGTTAGGGGTAGGTTTAGGCTTAGTATAAGTTGACAATAAGTTGACAAAGAAAGTGTTAGAAGATATTAAGCAGACAGTCTACTAATACTCTACTAACTGCTAGTTGACATGTAGTTGCAAAGTTACTTACTGCTAGTAAAATGTCTAAAGTGGACTATCAAAATAAAGTGTTACCGAATGATGGTCCGCAGATCCATCTTCCCTCAAGAAGACATCTAGTCATAGATTTTTCACACAACCTCGATAAAACCACTGTAGTACAATTAATTGGACTCTCTGCGACTTGAGCTTTACTGTTTGGTTAGCTATAACAGGTTTATTTAAAAATGGGCTTGGCCAAATATATCCAAATGCTTCTCTCCTATAGCTGCAAAGGGGTAACAAACTCCATATTAATGTCTATGTATTTAGAATGCAATGTCATCAAAGTCCCTGTTGGTGTAATGGTCAGGTGTCGCAATACCCATGTATGTGTGTGGGAATACTGTACAATACTGTTTAATTTATTAACATTAACCAAGATTTAAAAAGGCTGCCTTATTTGAAAGGTTTAGCATGCATATTATATTAATGAACAGATACAATGTATATCTTGCAGGCAATTTAAAGGATTAGTTCACCTTCAAATAAAAAATTCCTGATAATTTACTCACCCCCATGTCATTCTAGATGTTTACGTCTTTCTTTCTTTAGTCGAAAATGTTGACCTTAAACCATTTGGTTGCCATTGAAGTCCACTATAAGGAGAATAATACCTTATAGTACAATATACAAAAACTTTAATTTCTTTTAGACTGAAAAAAGAAAGACGTAAATATCTTTGATGACATGGGGGTGAGTAAATTATCAGGAAATTTTAATTTCAAAGAGAATTAATCCTTTAACTCAAATCTGCTAAATGAATAATCTTACATACAACAGAGTTAAATTGTTCTACATTTTCCCTATTTATGTAATTCATTTACAATATGTACAGCATGTAATTCATTTTCAATAGGCATGGGCAAGGCATTGCAGCAGGATGAAAGAGAAAATACCCACTATGAAAGTACAGTCACAAGACTTAAATATTATATGTGTGAACATGCCACTAGTGTGACAACCTTGCCTTTGCAAACTCAAATTTTCAAAAGCCTGTCATGTAAATCCAGTAAACCCTGTTACTTTAGCATGATATGCATAAGGATATCCGAAACGGTGGTTATTTGAACACCGAAAGGATGATTTAGATATATTTTGCAGCCCATACATTTTTATAGAAGATTGGATGTAAGTGCTTTAAGTAAACAAGCTGCACATTTGATGATTGTTTTAAATCATCTTTGAGACATAGACGTTCATAAATTTGTGTGTATTATATATGGAATATATTGTCTAAGAAAATCCACAGCATGCCACAGATGGTATTGAGAAAGCTTAACTTGTTTTGAATGTGGAACATTCTTTCACAAGAAGTTTTTTAAAGCATTGTAACAATTGGTAGGATTTTCAGTTTTACTAATTAACTCCAATTTTCTGTTGGGTAATTTAGAAACTTTTTAAGTGTTGCAGAATGTCCTGAAAATTCATAAAATATTCAAATGACCAAAACTGAGACATGCTTATTGTTTTCCAGAAATATTTCTGCAGTCTTAAAAATGTTTTTCAGAAAGCATTTAATAAAATTATTTCTAATTGCAGAAATCACAGTGGGTCAAAACACTGAGAGAGTTTTTTATTTTTTTAAACATCAAAACATTTTTGTGTCAGGTCAGGTGTGATGTAACATGATAACAGAATCAATCTCTTCACAATTGTCCATCAGGGAGTATTTTATATCAAAGCCTCTTTCTGGACACCTATTTACTGAGCCCTAATTATTTTGTTCACTGTTCAAATCATTTCAGTGAGTTTGAGTGTGCACGTGTGTGGAAAGAGCTTTTTAAAGCCTTTCATCAGCCCACATACCTGTGAGCCTGACACTGGGTGGGGGGGGATTTTTATTAATGATAATTTGCCACTAATTATATGATATTTTAAAAACACAAATTACAGTGGGAAATCTGCTTAAATAATGGACCATTCACAAAGCAGGAAAACACAAGGTCAAAAGAAGCAAATGATATTCAGAGAGGTGAGAAAAGAGGTTAGATGTATTTCAAAGCTCAGAAATGATAATATGGGTCTTGCTAAGATTTGAATTAATAGCTTAATTAGCATGAAAAAACTATATAATCGTCTCATTTGACAATCTGTTTCACCCACTCGAGTATTTTGTAAGGTCTTCCTGAACCGAACAGCTACGGTATTTGCTCAAAATTATATATAATTAGTTGTGTGATGATTGACAGTATGGATCCCTTATATTTTTCAATCACATTTGCAATAAAAAAGCAGATATGTGGCATATATAATACACACACATACACATAAATATACATATACATTTACCTCGAAGACTGGAATAATGATGCTGAAAATTCATATATATGTTTTAAACCTGCAACTTTATTCAGTGGCGTAGCATCTGGGCATGCAGGGTAACTTTTAGTTCCTTGTCCAACAGCTTATTAGAATTCTTGCCCTGAGTCCGACTGGAGACCATGTCTTTTTTCTCTCTCTTCCCCATACACAGCTGCTGTTACAGCCATTACAATATTTCAGTTTTGGGTTTTAATGGCAAAGTGGTCATATTTCTTTTGGTTTCTTTGTTAAGTTAATTTAGAAATATGTTTGCGATCTCTCTCACTTTTTCTTTTTCTTAATGTCAGTGGTAACTAAAAATAGCTGTCATTTCTGCTCATAAAGGTAAGAGTATACGGGACTGCAAAGGGTCTATTTTTCTATATTTTTTTTTTTTGTTGTTGTAAAAATACAAAATAACAGGAAAACAAACAGGATGCATTTGCATCTCTGACTTGAGCAAGAAGGCTTCACAAAAATAAACCGAAACTCAGCGAATACTTACCTGGTTGACATTATAAATAATCTATCAAATGCTTTGTACTTTAATATGAAATAATTCCAATCGAAAACAAAAACTCATTCATAATGTAATCCGTAAAGAGGCATTTTATTTTGCATTCAGTCCAAATATAGCTTACTGCAGCATTTTAGTGCCATGTTGAAAAATAAAAAGATTAACATCATAATATTTTAGGAATATAAATAAAATTACAATATTATATTATATTATATTATTATATTGTGTGACGTTAATGAGAAAATTCCATCTATTATCTGTGGCATCCAACCTGTCATTCTTCAAATTTAACATAAAAAACAGCAATAAAGCATAGAGTGATTGATGTTTTTTGAAACTCTTGATTGATAATTTCATGAAACATTCGTATTAAATTTATTCAGTTTTTTTTTTTTACATACATTCAAATATTCATGTTTATTTCTAGTAGCAATTATTAAAGAGGAAAATATCATTGATTCATATGTCACTGATGGCAAATAATATCACTACAAATTAAAGAGCATAAAAACACTTTTATTGTATATATTTTATCAAAAATTTAAAGTAGGCACTTTTTAGTAACAAAGCACAAAGCTGTGAGTATTGGGTGGTTTGCCTGCTGTAAAAAATTGTAAAAATTAAATATTAAATATTAAATATTTTTTCCAAACATTTATAAATGCTTTTTTTATAAATAAAACTGCTTGTGAAGCACGATACACGTAACGTTATTTACTTCAGAAAAATCAACAATAGGGCCTAGGTGAAGTGAACTGAGCTGGACGTTTGGGGGGGCCCGTACACATGTTTTTGCAAATGGGCCTAGGGGTGACTTGCTACTCCACTGATTTTAATGGGATCTAATGGGAAAAAATATAGCTAATAAACATCCTATCACAAGTTGGCACACATTACATAGTTGTGTTATTCCCATTGCAAAACTAATTATTCTCATTTCAAAGTATACAAAAAAGAAGACAATTCACGTCAACTTGCATAAATGTTCGGACATGCTCAGATAATATCAAATTTTTCATTGGTCAGATGCACAGCATTACAGGTAAACAAAGATGCAAAGCTGTCTTTGTTTTGGAGGAACTGACAACTGTCTCTGGAGATACAAGTGGCAGTGCTGTGTGTGTGCATGCATGCTAGACTATGCGCTCTTTCCAGGACTGATGGGAAGGTGGATGAGTGATTTCTCTGAGAGAGCAGATTGTGCTGTAGTGCAGAGCAGGCATTTTCCTGCATTAAAGTAGCACAACCTAGATAACAACTCTTGATAGAGAGAGGGAGACTGAGAGATGCAAATTAATTTAACAAGAGTAGAATATTTGTTCAAAGCAAGAGAACTCTGTGAGGTCAGGTCCTCTCTTTTTCTATCGCTATCTCTCTTTTTTCCCTTGAATTACTGTGACATCCATTTCTGTGCTCTGCATTTGGTACTGAATAGCTTTGGTGGACCCTGTGACAGAGTGAGACTGTTTATATTCCATGTAACTAAAAAGTGAATAACAACACACAGCAGAGGAAAGTGAGGCCAGTGGAAATCCAGAGGTATGTGTGCGTGTGTGTGTGTGTGTGTGTGTGTGTGTGTGTGTGTGTGTGTGTGTGTGTGTGTGTGTGTGTGTGTGTGTGTGTGCGTGCGTGCGTGCGTGCGTGCGTGCGTGTGTGTGTGTGTGTGTGTGAGACATTGTTTCCAACCATATATAGCGTTGTTTTTAACCATATATGTACTGGTTTTTAACTTTCAGTGAGTACCATGGTATGACCAGATTACAGGGGGTTGCTGTAACACCAGCAGCCGGTCAGTAATCGTCTTTGTGTGTGTTCATTTTCCAGGGAATGGACCATGAAATTTTACTTGGGAGAAGTGAAAATAAAACAGTACATTTGTTGTGTAAATGTTCACTAATGAATGTGTGAAGCATAACAATATCAGGCATGTGTTTAACCTTGTTCACTTGGAATGAAAGCAGAAAGAAGAATAGAAAGAGAGAGAGAGAAGCGCAGAGAGAGATGCAGGCTTGTGTTAATAGGATTGACTTGGCACATGAAAGAGACAGTTGTTGGCGCCTGTCTCTGAGCATTAACTCCACCTTACACACTCACACACACAAGTACTCATAACACACATCACTGTGTCTAAAATGACAACTCTCTCTCTCTCATTCCCTTTCACGCTAATGAAGGAGCTGGTGAAGGAATTATATGCAGGTGTAAAATGTGAATGAAAGAAATAGAATAACACAGCACAATTGATTCATGTAAATCCACACTGGAGATATCGGCTAACAAGAACATCTTTTTATTGAAGAATGTGGGGAAGAAGGCTTCCTTTCCCTGCCTTTAAGTTGCTGGTAGAAAAAAAATGGAGGGAGAAATAGAGAGAAGGGAAGAGTGAGAGGGAAACGACTAGAAGTTTCTGCTGTTTGTCTCCTTTAGCATGAACAGCCAAGGAAAAGTTCAGCCAGTGTATGTTTTTTCATGCATTATCATCTGAGCTAACTGAGATACCACTAACTATTTTTTTTTAGTGTGACAGTAGCCGAGTTGCTTTAAAACAGTAGGACTTTTCAGTAACAAGCAACATTTTCGAACTAGTAGCAGTTTAGTGTGACAAAACACAACATCACTGCTGTGTCGATGTATTGCGCATGCAGCTCTACAGCCTGACATATGAAGGCAACAATCATACGCTCTCCTCCTAAACTGCCATCTTTTCTCGTATAATTTTCTGAACCACTAAATAAATTAATCTTATTCTAAAAAGTCCCCGTTTACACTAGTGTGTTTTCGTTTTAAACTGCATACATTTTGCTACGGTTACGCCTACCGTTTACACGACTCTGCCGTTTTCCATGTTCGAAAACTGAGACTTTTGAAAATGCTGCTGACCCCGTTTTAGTCTGAAAACTCCGGGGTTGCGTTTCAGTAGTATAAACAGACTAAAACTGAGACTTTCGAAAATGATGGCTTGGCAGTCCACATGATCTCTGCGTATCCTTGACGATCGTGTAACCGTACAGAGACAATTTATAAGATACATACCACTTCTTTAATCCTCAATACAACTATATAAGGAAAACCCGTAATGGCAAAGATGGCGGTTGTACTGTATGCACATGTCCTGTATGCTTTCCCCTCCCGCTGGAAAGCCAATCATCTGCTTTTTAAGCCAATCATCTGGTTCCACTGATGTATGCGCACAGTTGAGGAACCCTTGCACATGTGTAGTAAAAGTTTAACCTGTGGGGGAAAAAGCATTTTAAACCTTATTTTGGGGCAAAGTCATCAAAATTTTACAGCGATTTTTATCATATTTTACTGCTGTTTCTATACATGCAGTTTTTATGTCCTGGTGACCAGTGAAAGTGCAGTTCTGACTCTATGCCCATTCATTTAGATAGGAGCCTGGTCTTGTTAGTCTGAAATAGCTGCCCGGAGGCATTGCCAAGATGGCGGCCGAGTGGCACGACTTGCCTCATGTCTCTGTCAAGTATGTCGCTGTATTTGTTTTGGCATGATTGCCAATCTACATTTTCGACCGCCTTGTAATCATTAGTTACTTTGAGTAAAAATTCTTACTTCTGTCATTAGAAGAATGGCATCTACGCTAATATTTGTCTGTTTCTCTCTTATTCTGAGGTCACCGTAGCCACCAGATCCAGTCTGTATCCAGAGCAGAGGGTCACTGCAGTCACCCGGATCCAGTACGTAGGGCTGTAGTACTCGTGTCCGGTCTTGGACTCGAGTCTGGACTCGAGACATTTTTCTGTCGTCTTGGACTTGTCTTGGAATCGTTGAATTTGCACTCGGACTTGTCTCGGACTTGGCCATTGGACTCGCCAAGTCTTCTAGTTGGTCTCGACCGAGTCCAGCAAAAAAATAAAATAAAAAATTTATCCTTCAAAACAAAACCACATTTGCATGATGTCGCGACTGAAAACGTGTGGAAAACACAAGGCGCGCCGCTCTCCTTATTTCCAAAGCACTCTGTAATCTGCGCTTGCACTCCAGTGGCGTCTGCTGTTGCTGGGCAACCATGACCCGCTCTCCATGATGACGCAGAAGTTTCAGCAAAGAATAAATGGAATTCCAGCACTTACTTGCATCAATCACTTGCAGTAGCTCTGCTAATAGATTCATTTAAAAAATGGCTATCCTTGTACAACTATGATCATCTGTTTCTCCATCTTAGCTTTCAGTATTGTTCCGGGAAAGGATGTGCATGACCAGCGGTGCACTTACTGCGACCTGAAAAGTTTAGATGTTTCTAATTTAATTTTCTACCTGCACTGTAAACCCTGATAAGTTCACAGAACTCAAAAAATATTTTGTAACAGATTACACAAAAACATTTAAGTGATGTTTTTAAATGTTTTAAGTTTACATAAACTTAAAAAATTTAATTCCAGTTGCCTTAAATTATCTCAGAGTTATCTTAAATAATTATATTTCTGAACTTATAATTAGGGAGTAATTCACTCATAATTTTATCTATTTTTCAACTCCTATAATGTGGGAAATACACTCAAACATAGGCTTTTGCTGTCCATCCTCAGTCTAACCACAGGCTCTACTCTTCACCACAACGGTAACACTACAAATCCAACATAACATAAACCTTTGTAAAATCTAATATAACACAACATTTATGTATTTTTAACTTATGTCGCTCTATGTTAATCTTGTGTAAAAACACAAAATAACACTTAATTTCTAAATTTATTTTCCTTGTTTTCTGATGCAAAGCATGCTGGGAACTAGAAAACACAATCATTTTAAGTTCACCTCACTACAACAAATTTTTGAGTTAACAGAACTTATTTAAATTAAGTCTAATGAACTTTCGTTATTATCTGAGTGCAATTAACTAATTTCATTTGATTAATTTCACTGTTCGGTTTTACAGTGTGTTAGATTGTGTTTTATTTATGTCTACACCTAGATAGCCTTAAACGTATCCTTTACAATAACGAAAAACTAATTATTGTTGTACAGTATAGGGGTTGCAAGACTACTGATTACTACTAGTCGATTTTTTAAATAAAAAATGCTTGAGTTACTCGGCTATACTCGTGGTTCATGCTATTGTAAATGAATACACATTAAATATTTTTTTTTCAATAAACAATCAATAAACGCATATTAATGTATAGCCTTATGCAACAATTACAAATGTAAATTTTTAAAACTTTATAATTATGACATTACATATTTACATTTTCATGTAACAGCCAGTATTTGTATCTGTAACAATCACAAATTTTTTCATATCTGCATTCGGATACAACATCGTACAGTTACTTGATAAGACTGTTATGACTTTTTATATATTTTTTCGTAGTTATCACTGAACAAGTATGTCGTGTTAAACTGAAATAATTATTAATTTCTAAAATAATATTTATCATGCAAGCAGAGAGTCATGACAAACGTTTAGTGATCATTTGAACACGACTGAATCCATTCAATGCACACATTTTCATTACAGAACACTTTGAGCGAGTCTTAATGTTAATGAACTTCAGTAAACAGATGTGTGTGTGCCGCGCAAACCAGCAAAAGGTAAAGATGCAAACATGTAGGACAAGTAGACAATGTATCCATATCTAAGCTGATTATTAGCCTACTATTGAGAGAGAACTGGTTTGGTTTTTGAGAGATTGAGACGCGCAGCACGGCTGTTTGATTGGTGAGCGCGCTATGCTTATTCCATTCATTCGTATTATATCGTAGCCTACGCTTTAAATATTTGCCTTTTAAATATATATAAATAATATAACGTGTAGCTATGATGTATTATTATAGGTAAAATTACTCTTGCAACCCTCTGATTTCTGAGAGATGCACAGAGAGGTGACAACAATGCGGTGTTTGATTTGCGATCTTTTCACTCAAAGTTTACATTCATTCCCTACTGGCGCTGATGCCCTGGCTCACCTGTTATCTAGCAAACACCAGACTGTGTCAGCTTCAGGTCGAGTATTCAGGCAGAATTATTCCTTGTGCGTTATTCGTTTTTTAAGCCATTATCCATGCCATATTCGGCTTCAGGCACAACCCTAATTATTACATTACATATTTTATTTTTACATGCAACATAGATAAGGTCATATAGTAACAGCTCCACGCAATATTGTAATTCTAAAATTCACGTCGTACTTGCAAACACTTTGTATTCATTATGGTTAATGCATGCTGGAGTAGTTGATTGTTTCCGACAGTGCTCGACTAGTCTATGCAAGCCCTAGTACAGTATGACAAAAATTTCGCTGTATTTATGTGCGCATGCCCAGTAGAGCCAAACGTATCCCTTCTAGCCTTGCTGCTCGCATGCATCATATCCCGAGCTTTGCGTGTGTCTGTGCACTGTGCCAAGGCATCTGTCATATACATTTTTGACCACAGATATAATGTCAACAAAAAATAAAGTACATAAAAATTATTTGACCTTACAGTTCCAAACTTTGTTTGTTTATCCAAGTTTAGCTCCCAGGGTCTGACTGGGGGTAAAACCAGTACTCATTACCAGGGCCCCAAAGGAAGAGAGGGCCCTTGAAAAGTATGAATCTGAAATATATATTTTTTACCTGGATATTTTCATGGGTGGGGGGCATGGAGGCCCATCAGGATCGCCTATGCATAGGGCCCGGGATCTTGTGTAACGCCCCTGTTAGCTTTAACCCTAATTATACACACTTGAACCAGCTAATCAAGCTCTTACTAGACACACTAATCTTCCAGGTGTTTTAAGGCTAGTTGGAGCTAAAATTTTCAGGACATTGGCCATCCAGAATCTAGCTTGGAGACCCCTGTCCTACAGAGTTGTTACTTTGCACATGCTTTTTGATCATAACAAATAATAATGTAAAATGATTTTCTTAGAATAGGAGATATGCTTTCTCTCGCATCACAAACATTATCAGTAGTTAAGTATGTGGTCTTGAAGAGGACCCTTTTTTCTTTCATTTGGACTCGGTCTTGGACTTGGACTCGAAATTTTTGGACTTGGACTTGACTTGGACTCGGTCTTGACTCGGTCTCGACTAGTCCTGGACTTGGACTTGACTTGGACTCAACAAAGCTGGACTTGACTACAGCTCTACAGATGGTGGATCAGCACCTAGAAAGGACCTCTACATCCCTGAACGACAGCGGAGACCAGGACAACTAGAGCCCCAGATACAGATCCCCTGTAAATACCTTGTCTCAGAGGACCACCAGGACAAGACCACAGGAAACAGATGATTCTTCTGCACACTTTTACGCACATGCCCAGTGTGCATGAATTTTCACGTCACATGTGTTTTCGGGTTATGTAGTGTAGATGGAGATCGTTTCTGAAACACAGCTGAATCACCAGTGTAAACGCGGATTGTTTTAATTCTAAAATGCCGTTTTAAAAGGAAAATGCACTAGTGTAAACTAAGATTCACTTTTACATTTGAGAATCATTCTTTTTATGAATTTTGATATTTCAGGTAAATTTCTGTAAGATTTCAAAGATTGTATTAAGAAGGAAAGGTCTTCATCTGCTAATAAATGGCATTGTGCCATCTCAAGCTAAATAGAGTCCAGTGTGTTTATATTCTGAGAATTTAAATGGCTGATTTTCTTGTGATTAAAATTAACAATATGAATTTTCTTTAGTAAAAAAAAAGTTTTTTTTGTTTTAATATATTTAAGCTTGCAAAAAACTTAATAGTAGATTTTTGTATTGTGAAAATAACAGCATTTTATCTTTTTGTAGCAAGATATATAGCTGTAAAATACTCATGTAAAATCATTCAAAAAGCGTTCGTCGTCAAGGAATCATTCAAATTGGCTTATTCTGAGCTTTTCCTGATGTTAGTTTTTTCTTTTTCTTTTTTTTTCAAGCAAAACATTTAACAATAAAAAACACACTCAAAAAAAATTTTTTTTAATTGGCTTGTTTTGCTCCAGTATTGTTTCTATTTATCTACTTTCAATTAGCTCTGCAAACTAGATTAAAAAAAAAAAAAAAAAAAAGTTGCTTCCACAATACTCATCATCAATCCCATCATTCCCACACGACAGGTGATTCGTTAAACACAGATTGGACTAATGTACCATTCTCCGCTCTTCTAGCACGTGCGGCTGTGTGTTTAATACACGTTTCCCTCTAAAAGCAGAAATAAGGTAATTTGTGCTAATTGCTATTCATATGGATAGCAGCCTCGTTAGCGATGTTCACATACCGGAAGGCGTCTGCCACTGCATGAGCGTTAGCTGTAATTATTGAGAGAGTGAGGGACAGATGCAAAGACTAAAGTCCTCTGATGGTGTCCTCTGGCCTCGGTTATACCATAATGAATGTTATTCACATTATATCTGCATCTTGTGACTCTGTCAGCGCTCTCCCAGAGGTGAACTGGAGATTAAGTGGATTATTAGGGGTAAAATGTTATGTCAGTCAACCACAAGTTAAATTATAGAGTAATTTTATAATATAGATCACATTTAGTTTTATCAGGCTCTCATTTGGGCCAATCATCACCATCATATTGCTAAATCATTTTTGCAAAATCAATTTTGCTCAGTAGATTAGATAAACCATGACATACACAAATAGGATTTTCCTAGTAAGAGTTAATATAGTCATCATTCAGCCTGAATAATCAAGCGCAAAGTAAATTGCTGAGAATAATGTGTGGAACTAATCATATCTGATGAGTTTATAGCTGTTGTGTCTGTCTGTTAAACTGCCTGCATTTGAATGCTGAGATTTATGCTGGCTGTTCTTTCTGTGTTTGATTGATGGATGTTTTCGCACTCATTCAGCTTGTTCTTTTTGAAAGCTTTCTGACGGAGCTGAGATTGATGGCCAGAGAAAGCAAAGTCCCTATGAGGCCACCATAGCAAATATGTAATAGCTTAACTTTACTGCTGCATCCAAAATAGGACTACTTCTTTTCAGTATTTTTTTTTACTTTTTGACCATTAAGAAAGTATGTTTAAAGTCTGTTCTTCATCAAAAGTAACACCTACTCAGTATGCGATTGAGGACACCGCTATTGTATTCAGAACTAAGTACCCATTAGCATGGCAGGATGCAGGCTGTGTACATGAATGGGATGAATGAGAATATTAATGGATAACCAGGCATTATTATATTATCTCCTTGGCTTGAATTGAAACCATAATTTGGCATGTGCTAAAGCAGACTGAGGCTGCATTTTAGTTTGCGTACTTACACTTCACACTAGTAGTTGTAGAATTGCACGATTAATCGTTAAAAGCTCGCGATCGTGATGATATAATAAATATATTATATATACACTACCATTCAAAAGGTTTTGAACCATAAGATGTGTAATGTTTTTTACAGAAGTCTCTTCTGCTCACCAAACCTGCATTTATTTGATCCATAGTACGGCAAAAACAGTAAAAATTTGAAATATTTTTACAATTTAAAACAACTGCTTTCTACTTGAATGTATTTTCAAATGTAATTTATTCATGTGATACACAGCTGTATTTTCAGCATCATTGCTCTAGTCTTCAGTGTCACATGATCTTCAGAAATTATTCTAATATCCTGATTTGCTGTTCAAAAAAACATTTATTATTATTAGCATTATTATTATTAGCATTATTATGTTGAAAACAAATCAGTAGATTTTTTTTTCAGGTTTCTTTGATAGAAAGTTCAGAAGAACAAAATTTATGTAAAATATAAATATTTTGTTATAAATGTCTTTGTCACACTTGATCAATTTAAAGAATCCTTGCAAAATAAAAGTATTAATTTATATGATAATGATAATAGTAATAATAATAAAAAAAGAATCGTAGGAGAATCGTGATCTCTATATGAGACCAAAAAAAATCGTGATCCTCAATTTATCCAGAATCGTGCAGCCCTAAGTAGTTGTATGGGAAAGTACGTATGTTTGAGTCTGTAATAAAACGGTCTAATAATTGGCACAGTTAACACTTTCCTCTCTGGTGTATTGATTTTAAAAACAAGCTCAGAACATGGGTATTGAGTGTTTTAGCTTTCAAATGATATATAGTTTATGATAGTTAA